>NC_083767.1:6220732-6343232 GCF_963514075.1 Conger conger
GAGAGAGTGAGAGAGCGAAAGAGTGAGAGAGGGAGAGAGGGAGAGAGAGAGTGAGAGAGTGAAAGAGAGTGAGAGAGGGAGAGAGAGGGAGAGGAAGAGAGTGAGAGAGGGAGGGAGAGAGTGAGAGAGGGAGAGAGAGGGAGAGGGAGAGAGTGGGAGTGTGCTTTGCAAGAGGCAGAAGGGCTTGTTTTATGAGGTCTTGCAGTTGATTGGATGGGGGTGGGCAGAGGGGCGTGGTCATGTACAGTGGCAGTCTCAAGGCCGAGCAAGATGTTATGATGTCATGATGGTGATGTCATAATGCAATAGCCAATTGTGACCTTTTCTGGAGCCAGACAACATTAATTCAATTGGCTGCAAATCCAACTGATTATTTTGGGCTTGACATACCCACAATTGGATTGGTTCAGTTTGGCTGAACCGTCATATGGAAACAGACAGAACTGATTTTGTTCTGACTTGAAATAATCACAAATGCAAAATATACCCACATTTTAACTTTGCTTTGTCATAAGTCATAAGTTGGTGCACTACCATCACAATGAATAGAAGAAAAAAAATCTAAGCTAATATGTAAAACAAATCTTGCTTGTGTGTCAGTAGCTTGCCAAGTTAATTAGCCATAATGTTATGCACCTAATAGTGCCAAGTTAAACAGGGAAAAGCCTGTCGATCTCACTCAGGTTTCCAGAGTGTGATTGCGCTTGCCGGCACTGGAGTCACCAGTTGAACTGAGTGATAATAATGAACTTAATGAACTTTTTCAAACCTGCGGAGCATTGATTATTCTGCGCTACTGACCCAGCGCTGCCCGTTCAGGGTGAAACTCCTGGAGCGCAAAGCCTGGGTCTCCACGCCTGGATGAACTGCAGTACGACTGGAGTTACAGTGCCTGCTGTCTCCAAGTGTCATCTGACCTGGACCTAAACGCACCCCCTCCCTCCCCCCGGCTCACCCCACCCCAACACTCCTCATCCCTCAAACAAAACTAAACCCAGGTTTCCAAAACTATGGTATTGCTACTTGGTCAGTTTATCGAATTATTCTATAAGGGTTCAAGTTTTTTATCTCTGTGATCACTCTAGCACTTGGAACTGTACTTCCCTCTAGGGTTTTTGTCCCTGGTTCTGATTGAACTTTATTGTACGTCGCTGTGGATAAGAGCGTCTGCTAAATAACTGTAATGTAATTTAATGTAACAGTTCATAGCCAGATAGCTGAGGCTACAATGACATATGCTCCACCCATGGCCAAAACGCTGAGTAGTAACTCAGATGAATTTCATGGCAACAGTAATATAATTTACCAGGAAAATGAATGGACAAATTTAAACACAGTCATAAGCAGTGCTTTCGTTTGTTTTGTTTTTGTTTTTTGGGGGGGGAGGGGAGTTTTCCACAAGCATTGTTGTGATATCCAACCGTCTGTTCTTTTATTTGTTAGACAACCCACGCCCCACCTCCCTCTCAGTTCAATACTAACTCAGTTGGCGTGCACTTAGGGCGTATATGGTTGTGATTCATCCCAGGACCGTGACGACCTCAGACAGCACACTCAGTGCTGCTTCCTCCTCCCCAGGCCCGGAGGAGCGGTCTGTCTCCGGATCGTTCTGGAACGCCTCCCTCGCAGAGAGCCGGCACGGCGTAGAGAGACCGGAACCCCCCGGAGATCACGCCGACGCGGTTCTGTTGAGTCAGACCTGAACCCGGTCCAGATCCGATCCATTTCCGCCTCTTAGAAGGCACTCTCAGACGAGATTGCATTTTTGAATACCGTCCATTTATTCCGCTGGATGCTATTTATTTTACTGACGCAATTCGGGTTTAAGTGCCTTACTCAAGAGGAAGAGCACCGCAGCAAGGGGATCGAATCTGCAACCGCTCAGCTACAAGCAAGGGCACCAGGCACTACATAGGACATTCATAAGCAGTACATACACATGTGTTATGTCAACATTCATTCAGCAAGTGACATTACCATGACATGTTAACCGGGTAAATACCAGGTACTTATTAGGTCACTATTTTAATTTCATCGTTAAGTACTTTGCAACAGGATGTAAAACATACTTACATACAGCATAGTACTTGCATATGGATCTCACCACTAAAATCAAAGTTGTCACCTCATAAGTAGCTGTGTGTTTCCTCAGAAACAGTAGATAATTAACAGGCTGTGAAATAAAGCATTACTAGCATTCATAACATATCTTCCAAAGCACTCTACAGTCCACCAGCCTCATGCTCACCACACAGAGGAGTTTGTTTTGTGTGAAACGGTCAGAGACAGATTCTGGGAGGCAGGGCAGCTCGGCCGCCGCTGAACTCAGCGTACTGCATTTGTGAAGAGAGAGAGAGAGAAAAAAAGAAGCCAGAGACACCAAAGGACAAATGGTTGATTGAAACCGGGTCACAATCGGGTTCATGCCCAAAACAGGCCGCTGAAAAACCCGGGAGCGGCGAGTTATAGATCCGCGCCTCCTCGTTGGGTGCCCTCTCCTCTCCGGAATGGCTCTCATGAATCTCTGAAATGAAGAGAGGCTTCCGGAACGCTCCGTTTCTGTTGCAGCCGATCGATCGGGCGTCGAATAACACGGCCAAGGAGCAGCGGGGTGGTGGAGTGCTCTTTTGAAAGCGCGCCGGGATGCAAATCGCTCCCGCCGGTGACCTCTGTGACGGGGCTGACCTTCTGGCGGGCCGTCGGCCAGATGGCTAATAACAGGGCAGAGGGCCCCCCTCCTCAAATTAGATCTTCCTTTTGATTGCGGTTCGTTGTTGTGTTGTGTTGTGTTGTGTTGTGACGCGCAGACAGGAAGTAGCAGCTTCAGGGACGCTGCCTATCGTTGATGCCTTCGCCGCCTTCAGCTCAGGAGGTCAGAGCGGTGGTCTGGCGGTCCCCCGCCCTGGGCGTGTCGAAGTGTCCACGAGCAGGACACCTAACCCCCAGTTGCTCCCGACGAGCTGGTCTTTGCCTTGCATGGCCTTTCTGTGTTGGTGTGTGTGAATGGGTGAGTGAGGCATTAATCTTAAAGCATTGGATAAGCACTGAACAGGCCTCACTGCTACTGATCTGGATCCTGATCAGAGATTACTCAAGTTTTAAAAACAAGAAGAAGAAGAAGAAGAATCTACACACATTGTCCACTTTCAAAACACAGTCTCTTATTGATTCACAGTCTTGTGGACAGAACATGAAATCAGTTTAATACCAGTTTATCTCCTGTGAGCAGTACCTCCGGCCCCCCTGTACTGCATGTGCAGTGGTGAAACCATCTTTTTAATATACCAACGGGGGGGGGGGGGCAGTATTGCTGTTCAGTAGAGCCAGCCGGCTTGCTGTCTGTGTGTTTAATAACTCTTTTTGGTTAGTTTGGTTTCTTTGTTGACATTTGGATTGAGTAGTTTCTTTTTAAACGCAAAACCTACCCCCCAAAAAAACTCAGTATATTTGTACGTCCTCACTCTGGAATAAGGCTCATAATTGACATTTTTTCGCACTTGCAGTAAGCTTATTTGTGTTGATTCCTTCTAGTTTTTGACGGATGGAGCAGAGAATAGACTATGACAGATAACAAGCAGAGTATTGATGTGAATCTTGAAAAACATTGAATTTGAAAACCTGCAGCTATGAGTCAGAAAATTTTGCATTTCATTTTTTAGCGCATTAAAGTTACATTTTCTCTTCATCTCTCAGAAACAATTACAGATGCTGAGTTTTATTCTAAATTCATACATTTATGTATTTTTCTTTCATATTCACAGGCTATATTGTATTCTTCCCGGTAAATACTAACTCCTTACATAACATAAAAATGTTTTACTTTTTCACAAAACACCCCCGACAATGCCTTCATATAGATGAAAGGTAACTACACATGCATATATTACCCTTAAGTCGATATGCTGCAGAATCGATACATATTACATGTATTAAAAATATATATGGTCCATCAAACATCTCGCATTCCATATTATCAACATGAATATGAGCAAATTCAATATCCATGCAAAAGAATCCATACTTGTGGATGGCAAATTTGCTCATTCTGGTTTACAGACTAGGAATCTGATTCCTCTACAGCTCAGTAGAGAAGACAGAAGTCTTCATTCTATTCTATGTTTAAACTGTTCATGTTTACAGTTCTTCTCTCTCTCTCTCTCTCTCTCTCTCTCTCTCTCTCTCTCCTCCTTCAAAGCGTTCATACTTTGGTTAAAAAGAGAAAGTGGGAGGAGAAGGAGAGTGTGGTATAAAGTAAAAGTTTAAAAAAAGATGCCATTAAGTTGTCAGTTATGATGGATGCGTCTCTCCGCGCTTTGCATTAACTGGTACATTAGAAGTCATTAATTCTTCAGGAAGTGTTCTTCAGATCAGGCGCTCCCAGGGGGTCCGGAGGAAGCCTGCGTTCGGAAAGCAGGAGAACCGAGTTCTGGAGCCACGCTGTCCTCAGCAGGCTTGTGCATCAAACGATATATCTGCCATTAATACAAGCGTTTGAAACATAACTCCTCTTGTATGTACTCTAACAGACCTGTTGGTTGTTTTGGATTCAAATGCTTTTCTGTGCTCGGTTGATCTTGTCTGGCACGATTGTGCCAGCCAATGGGAGCAGCAGGCGGGGTTTGTACTTCCTGAGAGTATTTCATTGGTTCCGATACACCAGACAAGATGTACCAGACCTGGGTCAAATACATACATAATTGTTTTGGATTGAAATACTTTTCTGTGCTTGATTGATCTTGCCTGCCGCGATTGAGCTGATGAAGAGGACCAGAAGGCAAGGTTTGCACTTTCTGAGAGTATTTCATAGGTTCCAATACTACTAGTCAAGCTTAGAAAAGTATTTGAATCTCGAACAATTTCTGACCCAGGCTTGGTATGTAACATCATTCCACACCACATGTGCATGTTACTTACAAATCCACTGCAGAATATCACAAGTAAAAAGTCAATACAAACAAATTTTCTTTTCTTTCAGTAAGTATGTACTCCCTGGAGCGATTCATTACTTAAATTAATCAAGAGCTTAATTGTTTGATTGCCTATTCTTGCATCACATATACTCTACCTACCCCAGGTCGCCTGAGAATAAAATGTTTATGTAATGTATGCCGCTAAGGGATTGGAGAAATTGACATTGAGCAGTTTTAATCATTATTTGTCAGCATATTATTAACAATGTGCAAAATGGAGATGACAGAGGGGGAGGCCTGCGATCATCTCAAAAACCCAGCCAATGAAATTGATTATGTAAATGACGTGTGCGTGTAAATCACCCAACACCAGCAATAATGTTCTAATAACAATGCAGGAGAGACCATGGGAAAAAAAGTGCTATATTCTCATATGAAGTGTTACCATTCTTTTCTTTCAAGGGGTTATTGATCTGAAAAACATGTAACAGAAACAACAACAGCAGACTTGCTTTTTTTTGTCAATCTCTAAGCATGTGAACATTGATTTTTTTTTTTTTGACGTCATTAAAATAAACTGCAGTTCCACTGACGGTGTTTTGCTGTTGGTCAGGATCGAGGTCTTTTCTTAACCCTTGAAAAGCAGCGCAGCGCAAGGCTCGCTAACGCTCCCTCTCTGGCCGCTGGGTTGAAAGTGCTGTTCGCGGTTCTCCGTCCGGCGCTAATTTGTATTGATTTGCCGGAGACCCCACGCTTTCCTCTCACGGATTGGACACGCACCTGCGCGGGAGGAGGAAGTTCCCTGTCGATACGCCTGAGCCTCTGGCCCGCGAGGCCTTCCGTACGGCGTCACTCAGAGCGCGACCGAGCCGTCTGCTCCCCCGCACGCTGGCGCAGGGGATTCTGGGAAATGTCCTGCCGCTCACCCGAAGGAATAATAATAAGCACGATAGACTTGCTGTAAACATTTCTTTTTTCCTCAAAGCTTGACGAGAAGCGTTAACGTTAACGATAACATTTTAAAAAGCAGTGACCAGTTAATTCTTAGCCATGAAAACAATATTTACAAGTAAACTTTTTACGAGACAATTTGAATGTGGTAACAACCCATTGTTCGGCCGTTTCTCTGTGTTTATACGCAGAGAAGAAAATAGAAAAAAAGTTCAAAAGGTAAACAGAGGCCATAAGAATAAAATTAAGTTCCTTCCCCACCGTCGTTAGTCTTTTTAAGTCACATCCTGTCTGGGACCCCAAGGTGCAGCAGATTCAAAATGGCTCCTTCAGGATTTGTTTGCTTGAGAACAATTCCTCAGCTTTTCGACCCCCCCGCTCCTCCCTTCCTCCCCCCCATTCCCCTCCGGGGGTGTTTTTCTGATCCTCTCTCTTTCTCCGCCATCTGGCGTGTTTACCGGCGGTAAACGTGTCGGATCAGGGGGTCGCCGGGGATGCTGGGAAGGCGACCTCAGCTCACCGGAGTGTAGGGCAAGGGCAGGGGCTGTCCTGAATGCCCAATCGCATCCCGCCCTCCCCGGACCGTCGCTGGGTATTCATCACAGCCGGACGGCCGGACGGCCTCCGTTATTACCGCTAAACCCGTTATTATCGCCTCTGAAACTGGGCCAGGCTCTCTTCGCACCCTTTTTTTTTAACATAATAAAACGCACGGGTCTGGTGACGGCGGTATTTATAGCCAGGTGATGGATGTCGCTGCGGCCTCCTCTGTAGCCCCGCGCCGTCAGGCTGAGGAGCGGACGCTGCCTCCTCCAGCAATCATCCCATCGAGGTCAAGTCCGCACCCCGAAAAACACTGCGCTTGACAGGGAGAGGCCGTGAGCGTGAACCGCTGCGTTATTAATGACCGTTCAGAGAAAAGCTGCAGTAAACTATCAGGGTCATTTGTGTGTGTGTTGTACTTTATTCATTTCTCTGTTTTGGATCTGTTTTGATATTTTTTGGATTAGCAGAATGATTACTCTGTTCCTTATTACACACATTACACATATTATGGAGAGCACATTCTTGGGAATACCACTGGGAATTCCTAATGGGAAGAGAGATGGGGAAAAGTAATTATTTTGCAATACTCCACATACCCTATGTTATAATTCATGCAGCCAATGTAGTAGATAATGCATTCATACCACAAAGTGATATAATAACACAGACCAGCTAAGCCAAAGTGCATTCTTCACAGACACAAACGGCAGAATCGTTCATTAACACCACACGTGTCCCATCAGTTGACTTCTCTGCATGCCGTCTTGTCAAAAACCTTCCCATCTGTGGGTAATGGCTGCCCACATCAGGAGGGAAGCAGGCTGGTGTCGATTAAACCACACTCAGCATCTGTCCCTCCTGGAGCCTCTGTGAGCAGGAGGGCACAGAACGGGAGTTAGGGGCAGTTCTGCCCCTGGCCCCCGCAGGTTAGAGGAGAGGAGGGTTCTGCCCCTGGCCCCAGCAGGTTAGAGGAGAGGAGGGTTCTGCCCCTGGCCCCCGCAGGTTAGAGGAGAGGAGGGTTCTGCCCCTGGCCCCAGCAGGTTAGAGGAGAGGAGGGTTCTGCCCCTGGCCCCAGCAGGTTAGAGGAGAGGAGGGTTCTGCCCCTGGCCCCAGCAGGTTAGAGGAGAGGAGGGTTCTGCCTGTGGCCCCCGCAGGTTAGAGGAGAGGAGGGTTCTGCTCCTGGCCCCAGCAGGTTAGAGGAGAGGAGGGTTCTGCCCCTGGCCCCAGCAGGTTAGAGGAGAGGAGGGTTCTGCCTGTGGCCCCCGCAGGTTAGAGGAGAGGAGGGTTCTGCCCCTGGCCCCCGCAGGTTAGAGGAGAGGAGGGTTCTGCCTGTGGCCCCAGCAGGTTAGAGGAGAGGAGGGTTCTGCCCCTGGCCCCAGCAGGTTAGAGGAGAGGAGGGTTCTGCCCCTGGCCCCCGCAGGTTAGAGGAGAGGAGGGTTCTGCCCCTGGCCCCAGCAGGTTAGAGGAGAGGAGGGTTCTGCCCCTGGCCCCAGCAGGTTAGAGGAGAGGAGGGTTCTGCCCCTGGCCCCAGCAGGTTAGAGGAGAGGAGGGTTCTGCCTGTGGCCCCAGCAGGTTAGAGGAGAGGAGGGTTCTGCCCCTGGCCCCCGCAGGTTAGAGGAGAGGAGGGTTCTGCCCCTGGCCCCAGCAGGTTAGAGGAGAGGAGGGTTCTGCCCCTGGCCCCAGCAGGTTAGAGGAGAGGAGGGTTCTGCCCCTGGCCCCCGCAGGTTAGAGGAGAGGAGGGTTCTGCCCGTGGCCCCAGCAGGTTAGAGGAGAGGAGGGTTCTGCCCCTGGCCCCAGCAGGTTAGAGGAGACAGGGAGGAGAGGAGGGTTCTGCCCCTGGCCCCCACAGGTTAGAGGAGAGGAGGGTTGTGCCAGTGGCCCCAGCAGGTTAGAGGAGATGGTCAGGAGAGGAGGGCCAGGGAATTAGCAGGATGATGTGGAAAAAGCCATTAGAGTATACACACCATACTTTACATAATCTATGCAGGAAGTGGTATATCACTGCATTCTGTGTTCACCTGAATAATTAATCACCTACAAGAGTGCACACGCTGATGATGAGGATAATCGTGTCCCTGTGTGTGGGTGTGTGTGCGTTTGCATATGTGCTTCTGTGTGTGTGTCTTTCTGCATCTGTGTGTGTGTGTGTTTGCACGTCTGCGTGTGTGTGAGTGTGCGTGTGCATCAGTGTGAGTGCATGCGTACACGTGTATTTCTTTTTACTCCAGAAAAGCCTATCTGCCATAGATGATGCAGATGTATCTCTGTGTCTCTCTGTGGTATGGATGCATCAGGCTGCTGTAGATGATGCAGATGTATCTCTGTGTCTCTCTGTGGTATGGATGCATCAGGCTGCCGTAGATGATGCAGATGTATCTCTGTGTCTCTCTGTGGTATGGATGCATCAGGCTGCTGTAGATGATGCAGATGTATCTCCGTGTCTCTCTGTGGTATGGATGCATCAGCCTGTCGTATTGGCAGGGAGGTGACAGCTGACTGTGCTTCTCTCATTCTGACTCACCCCGCAGTAGCTGCACCGTGGCAGACTGCCAAGCAGATCCCAGCCCTGAAACCCGAGCCCAGAGCAGCCACCGAACGGCATGGACCAGCCACTGAACGGCCTTCCTGACAATCCATCAGGGGACCCACGGGAATGGGGCCTTTTGTCCCGCCAGCAATACAAAGAGCCCAAATCGTCTCCCTCCCGGAGGGACGGCCGCGTTCGGAGAGAGGTCGTCCCCGTGTTAGAGGTCGTCCCCGTGTTAGAGATCATCCCCGTGTTAGAGATCGTCCCCGTGTTAGAGATCATCCCCGTGTTAGAGGTCATCCCCGTGTTCGTTCGGTTCTGCAATAGGGCTTTGCCATCACTCACGCAGTCGTCAAGGGTTACACAGTAACAGCGACACTGCTAGGAATGAGGGATTCTGGGAAACGTGTGTCCGCTTGGGTAAACACCACACTTTAGGCCAGTTCTCTCATACTGTGTTTTCTGCTGCAGAGCACTTAGTGTTGACTCTCAATACAATTTCTCTGCCTCAACAACTTTTTTTTTCTTTTGCTATTGATCTGAAAAAAGCACTAGCTATTGTTTCTGTTTCTTTTCTTTTCGCTGCCAAATACATTTCTGCTGTGGAGTCCTTTAAGTCTCCCTCGGTTGGTCCATCTGCGGTTGTAACGACTTGTTGATGAATCACCTTGGCAGGTCCCGTTCTGACACATTCCCTAATTGACTGGCACATCGACTGCAAAGCAACAACTACACGGGACACACGCATGTCTAGAGTGGTCTCTTAGGAAGTCCTAAGATGGCATGAAAGATCATACCTACTTTCCTCCATTCCGACGGTAGTGATCATGGGGTTTCTTGGATGACTTTTTAAAAATTGACAGCCTTCCAGAACAGTGCTAAGCTTGGAAGCTACAGTGATACAGCAAAATAAGTTACTGCCAACTGTCAAGCAGCAAAGTGAACATATTTCACTTGTAGAATTTGTTCTGTTTGTCTGCAGATAGCCAAGAGACTTTCCTCACCACAATGGAGATTTGCTCATGCATTTCTCTGTGGGTGTGCCCAAAGGCAGTCATTTCTCTGTCTATCCATTATCTAACTTGATTGTTTCTGTTCAGGGTCATAGGGAGGCTGCAGTCTATCCCAGCATGCATTGGGAAAGAGGCAGTATAGTATCTTTTTGCTTGGGTAAAGTCGTACATTTGAATGGCCTACAATGGGGAAATTTGCTTGTTGGCACCAGAGGCTTAATAAGCTGAGATACCACCGGTAACCACTGGAGTTTCTGGGAAAGTGTGAATCCCCTGGGTCACCACTGGGAAGCAATAAGGGAGCAATTACTTCAATTAGCTGGGGACTGTTGGCCTTTTATCATCTCCGAGGGTAAAGACTTCCATTGTGCAGTGAGGACAGTAAGAATCCTACAGAGAGACCAATCCCCATCTCATAAGTAACGGTCTGTAGCCCTTTGAAGAGCAGGTTTTTTTTTTATAAGGTTTTTTTTTTTTTCACCAAGATTCTAAGCCAGTGTTCTAGAACTCCATTGCTGCCACTCACCAGCAGCGATTGCTACATCAGCGCTGGAATGTTCACTTAAGAACATTCTAATCACATATTTGTGATGTCACGCCTGAAAGGGTTGTCCATTTTAAGCATGTTGTTTTTAACATGCAGTACACATGAATGTGAACATAGATCAGGCCCATATATTAACTATTCTGTCATTTCAGGCCAGGCGGCCTTTTGATTTAAGCCTTCTTCTAAGCATACTTTTATCATACTGAAGGACCATCACAAAACAGAACTGTAGATTGCTCTAACATTGTTTTATTGCTATGGTTATGTAAGATGTTTATTGTTGTTCCTACGTAAGTGTATATTATTCTTTCACATTGTGTTCTAAAAACACGGGTTCATAGATATATCAATTGTCAGACTAATCTACAAGTCCATATCTTTGTTGTATTCTGAGCACTTGAAACAGTACTTCCCTCTAGGGTCTTTCTGCGCACTTGTCCCTGGTTATGGGTATGCACTTTGTTGTACATCACTCTGGATAAGAGAGTTTGCCAAATGCCTGTATTGTAATGTAATATTAGAAAAAAAAACAAAGATGTAAAAAGGTTACAAGAGCCCTTTTTTTCATATGAAATATAAGCAATCATAAGTTTTCAGTCTTGATTGAGCTCTCTAAGAACCCTGCCTTCTGGCTTCCTGCCAGGGACTGAAGCCTCGCCCGGCCGGTCCTCCCGTCTGATCTCAGCGAGGCCGTCCACACGCAGTATCAGTCTGAAATATTTATCGCCGCGTCGGCGAAACGGAGGGGGGCGAAATGAGGCCAGCCGACTCCCCGGAGGTTCCGATGATTAATAAATGGGGTTCTGTCTGCGCCTAATTACCGGTGCGCCGGTGCTAAACGACGGCGGGAACGTTCCGGGCCAGGTTACCCATAACCCCGCGCGGTCCTCACAGAGTCCGTTATCCCATTACCCATAACCCCGCGCGGTCCTCACAGAGTCCGTTATCCCATTACCCATAACCCCGCGCGGTCCTCACAGAGTCCGCTATCCCATTACCCATAACCCCGCGCGGTCCTCACAGAGTCCGTTATCCCATTACCCATAACCCCGCGCGGTCCTCACAGAGTCCGTTATCCCATTACCCATAACCCCGCGCGGTGCTCACAGAGTCCGTTATCCCATTACCCATAACCCCGCGCGGTGCTCACAGAGTCCGTTATCCCATTACCCATAACCCCGCGCGGTCCTCACAGAGTCCGTTATCCCATTACCCATAACCCCGCGCGGTCCTCACAGAGTCCGTTATCCCATTACCCATAACCCCGCGCGGTGCTCACAGAGTCCGTTATCCCATTACCCATAACCCCGCGCGGTCCTCACAGAGTCCGTTATCCCATTACCCATAACCCCGCGCGGTCCTCACAGAGTCCGTTATCCCATTACCCATAACCCCGCGCGGTCCTCACAGAGTCCGTTATCCCATTACCCATAACCCCGCGCGGTCCTCACAGAGTCCGTTATCCCATTACCCATAACCCCGCGCGGTCCTCACAGAGTACGTTATCCCATTACCCATAACCCCGCGCGGTCCTCACAGAGTCCGTTATCCCATTACCCATAACCCCGCGCTCGCCATTAGCTGCGTCAATGGGCGGAGTTCAGCTGCCCCCCCGCACACAAAGTCCACCCCTTCCTCCTGCCTGCCCCGTCCTCCGGTGCTGTGTTTACAGACCCAGCGCCCGACTCTCGGCCCGCCACTGTCGGTGTTTTCGTACATTCGGCACTGGAGCAGTCCGCTGGCCGGCAGAGGAGGCGGGGCGGGGCAGAAGCAGGTCGGCCATTTTGAGACGGTTGTGTGGCAGTTGGAGGATGCTTCCTGCTCTAGGAGATCGCCACACTGGTGCTTTAGAAGAGTTGGTAGAACTGATTGCCTGGCAGGGAGAGCAGTCCGACGTGCGCTTGTTTGCTTTGAGGCCGTCTTTGAGGCCGTCGCCATCACAGAGGGAACACCTCTGAACAGATTCCTCAATCTCTTCAATCGCTCAGTGAATTAACTACATCCCACATACAATAATCATAACTCGTCAGTGATCTGCTCTGTAGTCGGCTGAGATCAGTGCTTAATTTGAGCCGGAGAAATCTGTTCTTCCTGTTCCTGTTCTAAACTCTGTATAATACTGTATGAGATACAGCACACTGAACTTACTGTATACTCTATAGTCACTCTGGTCAAGCACTTTTATCTGTAAAAAAATCAGATAAAAAATATTCACAAACTTGTTGTTTCATATAAAGGGCAGACATAGTCTAGCAGCTAAGGCACTTGACCGGGACCCGGAAGGTTGGTGGTTCAAGCCCCAGTGTCACAATAGGATCAGTGCAGCTGTTGGGCCCTTAACCCCCACATTGCTCCAGGGGGGAATTGTCTCCTGCTTAGTCTAATCAGCTGTTAGTCACTTTGGATAAAAGCGTCAGATAAATAACTGTAAAAGGAGAATTGTCCTTGGATCATATCTTTGCTTTACACCGGGATTGACTGAAAGTGGCGCCGGTGTCACCCTCTGGTGAGACTTCCAGCTCTCCTGGAGGAATAAAAGGCTACGGTATATTGTATTCTTCATAGCTATGTCTCAGTTTTGAACAGGACCAAAAGTATCCTCCATGCCAGGAGACAGGAGTGTGAGTGGTGTTCTTAGAACCTTTGTGTGCTCCGTGTTCCACTGCTCCCGAGTGTTCCATCAGAAAGCTCGCTTCAGAGAGAGAGAGAGAGAGAGAGAGAGAGAGAGAGGAAGTCACGTGATCGTTTTCCATCTGTTTGCCCGAGGTTTATTGATCGCCGTGGAGCTTAGAGCCATTAACGACGCGGTCCCAAGGCAACCGCTCCGTTGGCGTGCCTGAACAGCTCGCTCTTGGCTGCAGCCGGCTTATTTTCATAATGCGGTGCGGATTCCTGCCATATTCGCCGCGTGCATTATCGTTACGGCGCGTCTGTCTTTTTTCTCTTCCTCTGTTTTCCGAGACTCGCGTCTGAAAGGGATGGTGTGCTGCACCTCCCCGCGCCTCAAACAGAGGCCTGCCCGCGTTGCTATTTCAATTCCCAACATAAGCCAAACGCCTCGCCTCTGCCAGAGCATGAAATGCAGAAAATCAGACTGGCAGTTATTTGTCCCATCCGTTCTATTTCATTCACATGCGGTTTTCTCCCAATGTCAGGTCACCTTCCAAGACATTACGGTACAAGATAATTGCAGCCTCAGACATGTTTGACACTTGGAGACAGATTTCATTATCAAACTTGAAAAATTACATAAGCAGGTCTCTCTCTCTCTCTCTCTCTCTCTCTCCTTCCTCTCTTCCCCACACACCCAACACTGAAAGACTGAAATGTAAATCAGAGAATTTATCAATTACCCAGTGCCCTGGCTGAGTGCAATCTAATGCCAGCCATTATGACACCGCCGACTGAGATCCAGAGATCTCCGCCACCAATTTCTCCATGCCTGCCCCTCCCAGGAGGTAATAACGTCTGTTTTAATGGATGTGGAGACTCTCAGGGCTAGACGGCACGCTGAAACGATCCTGTAATTAAGGCCTCGTTCCATACGAAACAGCTGTTACTTCCCCAAATCACCTTTGTCCAATTTTTACACCTTTCTCCTGGCGGTGTTGCCACATCGTCAGACTGCCGCGACACCTCCAGTCATTTGTGCTGTAACTTGATAAAAACCATAACCGTTATTAGGTTGCTTTAGAGGTGAACAGGACCACTGAAGAGCGCTCTGATTGGTCGAGGTCAGACGGTGTCAGACGCGCGTGGCAGATGGGGAGAGGTGGATCCACAGGTTGATCATTTATGCGTCAGGCTTTCCGAAAAAATACTTGGATGCACTGATGTTTTCTTGCTCAAAGGAAAGATTGCAGGTTCCTTACTTCTACCTCTAGCTCTGAGAAGGAATATTTTCGATCAAATTTTGGGTCAGGAGCAAGGAAAGGAGGAAGGGGAGGGGGAAAAATAAGTAATTGGAATGAGCCTCTCTGAGGTTCCGCACAAAATCACCAAGAAATGTTTGTTGTTATTTTAGTTCTTGATCCGGTCCAACAAAAGCGTGAGAACATTGATTTGATTTGAATTATAGACCATTAAAATTGTGCAATTACCGAGTATCTACATAAAACACTGCTGGATTACGCTCTGCATGTTTTACTGTCATTGGATCTCATCTGTGTCAGATTCTTTTTTCAATTAATTATTTAATTTGAATGTTTCTAAAGCCTTATTTTATACTTTTAGACGTACTGCTATGAAAACTGACCTTAGACTTTGGGACTTTGAAGGGAAATGTATTAGGAGTGGAATTATGAACCGTCGGAGAAAGTGATAAGTCATTTTCGTGTCCCCGGTGGGCACCGCTGCCCTTTCCTGCTGTGGAAACGTCCTGCTCTAATATTAGAAGATATTAAAGCAAGAATTATTTTTTGACATTTAAATGTTATTGCTTTCAACCAAGCCAAGTTCTTCTTCTTCTTCTTCTTTTCTTCTTTTACGGGTAGTGGGCATGGCGGTCAGGGGCAGTTCGGGTCAGGGGCAGATGGGACTGGGGAAATTGCGGCTGGGGCAAATAGGAGGAGGGGCAGATGGTGTTTGCTTCATTTGTTCCCAAAAAAGCCCTATCTGTCGATTTTCAAAAAAAAAAAAAAAAAAATGAAGTCAGTGCTACTGTAAGATGGTAAATAATTGAGTGGTACATGTGGGAATGGTGATGAAATTTTTATGACCTTTGTCTTTTTAATGTGCCTTCCCACCCCGCATGGCACCTGCTCCTGCCTCTTACAGCGTCCCAGGACACAGTATTCCACAGGGAGATGACCGTGCCCAAAGTCTGAGACTGGGGGAAGGCCCGTGTCCCGCCCATAGTCTGAGACTGGGGGGAAGGCCCGTGTCATGAAGGTTTGTGTGTTTGTGTTCACACCCCGACACAGCCACAATAAGATCCATGCAACTGTTGGGGCGGCCTGTAGCGTTGTGGTTAAGGTGCATGACTGTGACCTGCAAGGTCGGTGGCTCGATCCCAGTGTAGCCACAATAAGATCCGCACAGCCATTGGGCCCTTGAGCAAGGCCCTTAACCCTGCATTGCTTCATTACATTACATTACATTACATTATTGGCATTTGGCAGACGCTCTTATCCAGAGTGACGTACAACAAAGTGCTTACCCATAACCAGGGATAAGTTCGCTGAAAGACCCTAGAGGTAAGTACAATTTCAACTTCAGGGGGACTGCCCCCTGCTTAGTCTAATCAACTGTAAGTCACTGGATAAAAGCATCAGCTGAATAACTGTAATGTACCTCTTGTTAACGCCGTCTCCTGGTCCTGTACATTCTACTGCTAGCTTCAATTCAGCAGTGCGGCATGGCCAGCTTTCAGCCTGACAGTTATTTGGGGCATATTTTTCTTAAAACAAGACGCTGTGGAAAGTTGAAATTCAGACCGTGCAGCCTCTCACAATGCCTTCTGTGTTTGTGTCGCTCCTCCATACGGTTCCTCAGATGGCTTCTGATCCAAACTGACGGGGGGGAAAGAGTGTTGCCTCTCCCTCGTCACTTTCAGATTTCTCCCGAGCAACTTCGTGATGGTGTGACAAAATTCTCTGCACCATCTGCCACGAGGAGATAGAGATTCCCGACGTTCCGCAGATAGCCTACTCGAATATCCTGCATATCCAGCGCTGTCTAGCGTCTCTGCTCTGAAGGATTTCTGTGGCTTTGTTCTGCCGTTTATGCAAATGACTTGTGTGGAATCTTGCAATAATTAACAATGCAGACGATCTGATTTATGTCATTTTATAACAGATAAAAGAATGTTTTCCACAAAACACAGCGGGGCTGATCTCCCGTTCACCAGTCAGATCGCGTGTGGATACACGAGAGGGGGGACATATTATGTGTCGACTCTCCATCCTGACCTACTGTAAGCGTTTGACAGGAGGCCATTTTGTTTCTCTCTGTGGCTGTCAGAAGTTTTCTCTTCCCCGGATGTCTGTTCGCGCGCAGCGTGACAGGGCGGCCCTGCCGTGTTCGGCGGTGCGTGAAATTTCCCGCCGACCGACAGCAGGCCCGTGTACCTGCGGCCTGACAGCCTCCGACTACTCTGGGGAGCATGACGGGGCATTCACCCTGGCTGCTCCAGGGCTGCTCCAGGACTGCTCCAAGGCTGCTCCAGGGCTGCTCCAGGGCTCCTCGGGGCAAGGCTGCTCTGGGGCGCGTGACAGGGCTGCTCTGGGGCGTGACAGGGCTGGTCTGGGGTGTGACAGGGCTGGTCTGGGGTGTGACAGGGCTGCTCTGGGGTGTGACAGGGCTGCTCTGGGGCGCGTGACAGGGCTGCTCTGGGGTGTGTGACAGGGCTGCTCTGGGGTGTGACAGGGCTGGTCTGGGGCGTGACAGGGCTGCTCTGGGGTGTGTGACAGGGCTGGTCTGGGGTGTGTGACAGGGCTGCTCTGGGGTGTGACAGGGCTGCTCTGGGGCGTGTGACAGGGCGCTCATCCTCACAGTGCATACAGAGTCTGTCTCAGAGGGGCCCAGAGGTAACTGTCAGGCACGATCTCTCGTGTCAGCGCTGGTGTGGGGACGTCCGGATGGTGCACTGAGAATGCAGTGTTATTTATTTAAGTGACGCTTTTATCCAAAGTGACTTACAGTTGATTAAACTAAGCTGGGGACAATCCCCCACTGGAGCAATGCAGGGTTAAGGGCCTTGCTCAAGGGCAGCACACCTCCACTCATCTTATTGTGGCGAAGCTGGGGCTTGAACATCCAAACAACCACCAATCTTTTAGGTCCTAGTCAAACCTTAACCAGGAGGCTCCAGTCTGCCCCATTCCGGCTGGGCTCAGGACAGTGGTATGGAAGCGATTAGGAGTATAATGAATTTAGGATTTAGGATTTAGGACTTATGATGAATTTAGGATGGCTAATATAGGGCTGGGAATCGCCTTATCATTTGTTTTATGCCCACTGGGATTACAGTGTAGGGTCTTAGGTTGGCTTCTGTGCTAATGCTGCAAGTGTATGGATTATCAGAGAGGAAGGCAGGCAGATAGACATGCATACAGGCGTACAGACTGACAGAGAGATAAACAGACTGACAGACAGACAGTTAGATAGAAACCAATGACTTGACAGAGAGGAAGATCGATAGACAGACAGGAACATCGATAGATGGGTAGACTGGCATTCTGATTGGGGGGGGGACTATGTATAACAACGACTACACAATATAAAAGCCCGCAAATGAAAGCTGCAAGTCTGCGCTCGAACCACATCATGATTGTTTTATCTCAGCGGTTTGTTCGCTGGAGTGCAGAGCAAAAAACACCAAAACAAAACGTGTTACTGTCCAAATACATACGGAATGCGCTGTAGATAGTTCCGGCCGTGTGCATTGTTGTGCAGTTTGTCTCTTTCGTTGAAACCTCACTGGGTTTAAATATGTATTGCGGCTCCACTGCATATTTCATAGAGGTGCGTGTGTGCATACAGATATAGGTGTGCACAGTAACACGTGTGAACGCCGGTTTGGGCGGATGGCACACGGGGAGGCTATAGGAGCGTATAAATACTGTACAAAGCTGCCATGTATTTTTCAGCAGGACGTGCTGTAGCTCTGCTTTTTCTTCCAGGCCTGCTCTCCCCGGGGATGATATTGTGTGACAAAGATGCTCAGAAATGGAGAGATAGGCCTATGCTGAAGCTTGATATCCTGTAGAGGTTATGGGTTACGGTTTGCAGTATATTTCACGAGTAATATGGGTTGTTCGTTGTTTTTGCATGGTTTCTGCACACTCAGAAGTTACAGTAGAGGTACATTTTTGTTGGACAGTGAAGGTACAAGTTTTAAATTTCCCTAATGTACCCTGAAAGTAAAGTAATATTCTCTTGTGTACAAATGAGTTCATATTCCAAGCAAAAAAATGAATTATATATCGATGGCTAGGGGTTCTATTGTATTTACCTGCAGTATAGGGTACCACCCCAGCGACAAGCATTTGTACCTTTTTAGACACTATTTCTACCTTTATTTCTGAGAGTACATGTTCATCTGTGCCGCCTACAAAGCATTCCTTTGTAATATCTCAACAATTTTTGTTCCAGTGCATAAATACTTTTATCTGAGATGTGTTTTGTAATTTGTAACAGAAATAATGTAAGTATATTTTCTCCCACATCCCTGGGTGTTCTGTAGCAAACTAATAATGAAATGTTTATGTTTATGGTCGCCCAGCAACTGATGAATACTGTTGTAACCACAAGGAAGATAATCCAAGCTACATATTTCTACTTGTCTACTGGGTGAACAGTTTCCTGTGTTTAATTTAGCATCCAAAACCCCAACACTGCTTATTTTTTAAACATGTTTTACGATATAGAATCACATAAATAAGACATTATTGTTAGACATAAAAATAACATGCCTTGATAGTCAAGCATTCGATTCTTTTTTTAATCATGCGATTTCAAATCCCTGATGCACTCTGCATGAAGAGCTCAGTCATCAGGGACTGGTAAAAAATAAACTCAAATGTATTTTGTCACAAACAACAAAATGTCTCCCAGAAATGCACCAAGAACCTACAGTCAGAGCTGGGAAGGCATTGGTAGGTTTACAGGTGACATAATTATCAAACCTTCAAAACAACAAGGCAAGTAACATCGATCAATCACATTTGTATAAAAATGTGATCGATCAAAGTTAATGCAATGTTAACCCTCATACCTATGGGCAAATTAAACTTTCCTCTTAACCTAACCTGCAAGCCTTTGGCCAGTAGGAGGAAACCAGAGTACCTGGAGGAAACCCACACAGAAAAAGGGAGAACATGCAAACTCCACACAGACACAGGGAGAGTATGCAAACTTCACACAGACACAGGGAGAACATGCAAACTCCAAACAGGCACAGGGTGAACATGCAAACTCCACACAGACACAGGGTGAACATGCAAACTCCACACAGACACAGGGTGAACATGCAAACTCCACACAGACACAGGGTGAACATGCAAACTCCACACAGACACCGGGAGAACATGCAAACTCCACACAGACACAGGGTGAACATGCAAACTCCACACAGACACCGGGAGAACATGCAAACTCCACACAGACACAGGGTGAACATGCAAACTCCACACAGACACCGGGAGAACATGCAAACTCCACACAGACACAGGGTGAACATGCAAACTCCACACAGACACGGGGAGAACATGCAGACTCCACACAGACACGGGGAGAACATGCAAACTCCACACAGACATGGGGAGAACATGCAAACTGCACACAGACACAGGGAGAACATGCAAACTCCACACAGACACAGGGAGAACATGCAAACTCCACACAGACATGGGGAGAACATGCAAACTCCACATAGACACAGGGTGAACATGCAAACTCCACACAGACACGGGGAGAACATGCAAACTCCACACAGACACAGGGAGAACATGCAAACTCCACACAGACACAGGGAGAACATGCAAACTCCACACAGACACAGGGAGAACATGCAAACTCCACACAGACATGGGGAGAACATGCAGACTCCACACAGAAAGGTCCGGGCAGGGCTCAAACCCAGGACCTTCTTGTTGTGAGGCAACAGTGCTTCCCACTGTACCACCATGCCGCCCCTGATGCACACTTTCAGCGGGTAAATGTTCCTCCCTTCCTCCCAGGGTTTGCAAAATGGCGTCAGCTGAAGCCATTTGCTCTACCGCAAAAACGGCCTGTGCACCGAGATATGAGGGAAATTCAGTTGTAGCACACACACACGCACGCACGCACACACGCATGTAGACACACACACACACACACACACACACCAGTCCGTGCTCCACTCAGCCGAATCCACACCGGCCTGTCATAGCACAGTTTCCAATTACCTCTTCTTTCCCAGAGCTTTGTTTTAGTGTTATCACTCAGTGGAGCTGAGCTCCATTATGCTGGCCTTGTCAGCCAAAGATCCGGAGGAGTGGGAAGTCTTCAGACTCCTCTCCTTCTCTCTCTCTCGCTTCCTATCTCTCCCTTCCTCTCTCTCTCCTTCCTTCTATCTCTCTCTCTCTCCCTTCCTCTCTCTCTCTCTCTCTCCGACACGTTTGTGTGTCAGTCCTGACTTCTAATGAATAGCTGGGATGGAAACGGCCATACTGCCGGGTTTTGACAGAGCTGCTCATTCCGTAACTGGAACTGCGCCGGCGGTTTTTATCCCAAAAGCTCCCCTTCCCTCCATGGCGTGAGAAAAACTTCCACAGAATTCACAATCCAAAACGCATTCAAATCTGTTGTCAGCCTCTGTCTCGTATTAGAATAAAAGTCCATCTACCGTAACGACAGCTCCTGTTTAATTCAGCTCTTACATCCTCTCGTTTGCATTCTCAGAGAACGCTGTCGTGACTGAATTATGGATGCGATCGAGTTAGCCTGTTTCAGGGGCCTGGCGACTTAATGAAAATTAATGACCTTCACTCCAGATACCGAAAAAGCACTGACCCCCCCCCCCCCCCCCCCCGCCCCCCACCGCACCGCACCCCGCCCGATCCGCCAACACTGCGAAGGCTGAAGTTAACTCAGGAGCAGTGACTCAACAGTTTGTTCTCTCCTGAAGCCCACACAGTCTGTGTCTCTGAAAAGGTCTGTTCTGTGTGCGGGAGATAATATGGGCGGGAAAGAGCCTAGAGGAACCTAATGAGAAGGTCTCAGAGGAGGACGCTCAGTCTCAGAGGTCAAGCCGTGGACGGAGGCCGTGTGAAATCAGGGCCGTGTTCCTGAGGGACGAAGGCTGCGTCCCAAATGGCATACTTCACACACTACTCATACTATGAAGATTAGCCTGGGTAGCTAGTATGCGGTTTCGAACACCACCAAAGAGCAAGCCCGGTGGTAGCAAAACAAGTGTGCCATTGTGACATCACTCCACCAGACTAAACATCCGGCCTGGGCGTCGGCCACGTTTCCCTGGCAACAACACGCGATGACGCAACACTTCCTGTCCAGCTGGGGTGGTCATTCATTGGATCATTTGTACCATGTGTTGTCACGGGAGAAGGCCACGCAGTCATAGTGATGGTCTCTGCAGTCATAGCAATCATCACTGCAGTTTTCTTTGTACCAATTTCTAAAAGGTTACACACAAAGACGGGATCACAGTACACTCTCTGAAAAAAGGGTTCTTTGGCTCGTCTCGCTAGTGGAACCATTTTTATTTCTTTATGATAGCCTCTGTCATTCGTGTGAAACGTGAAAGCTCCCAGACAAAGAACAGTTTTGCCCAACAAAGAGCCCTTGAGCTTAATTGGGTTCTTCTATGGAATCACATGGGTTCAGGTTGGAACCATTTTTTCCGAGAGTGCACCCAGGAAGTCCCACGGAAACCGTAGCCACACACTCTCAGGAATAAGTGACAGTGGAGGTGCAAACATACCCTGAAAGTACAGTTGTGTTTTCTCTGGGTACAAATGAATATGTTTTCCAAGCAAAAAAGGTCCTATATTGCTGGCTACACTTTAATGTACCTATAAGGTCCCACCCCAGCAACAAGCATTTGTACCTTCTTAGGCATTTTCTGCACCTTTATTTCTGAGAGTGCAAGGGGGTGGGGGGTCATGTGGGGTTTGGACAGTCAGCTGCCCTTTGGACTGCATCACACAGTCTCGCTCAGTTTGGGAGTTTTAGCACTTATCAAAGACGGCCCCGTGGGCCTATCCTGTCCCGGCTTGCGTACGTGTCTTGGGGAACACGCCAGTGATGAGATTAACTGCTAGTACAAAAAGAAGAAGGGGAGAAAAAAAAAACTTAATTGCTGACAAAACAACAACATCAGGCATCAAGCAGCTATAAAAAGCACAGAGGGATGGGTTGAGCGCTGAGGGTGGAGACGAGAGAGCCCAAAGTCAATGGAATAAATTACAGCAGGAATTCAAAGTTAGTCAGCTTTAAGTGAAACGCAATTAATCTTTTTACATAACTTCAGATTCTATATGAAAGGAAACAAACTATAAAACTTCTAGGGGAAATCTGTCTAACTCTGATTGCTGAGGAGGACTCAGCATGCAACTTTAAAAACACTGCATATAGGATGACTAAAATGGACCCCGGAGCAGGGGGGAAGAGAGAGACGAGAAAACAGAGAGAGGAGAGAGAGAGAGAGAGAGGGGGGGGGGAGTGATACTCTCTAATGATGCAATGATACACTCTAAGACAATCCCTCCTGGAGCATTGCAGGGTTAAGGCCCTTGCTCAAGGGCCCAATGGCTGTGCAGATCTTATCGTGGCCAAGGCGGGGCTTGAACTACCAACCTTCCAGGTCCTAGTCAAGTGCCTTAGCCACTAGGCTATAGGATGCCCTGTTCCATTGTGGCTCCAATATGAACCCTGTGATTCCATAGAATAACCCTATCTAGGGTAAATGGTTCATTGTCTGGGAGTTTTCACACTTCACACCTATGACAATGGGTTCCATAGGGAACTAAAAAGGGTTCCCCTATGGAATCAAGCCAAAGAACTCTTTCAGAACCCTTTCTTTCTAACAGAGCACTACGCACTGAATTGGAGAATACACTGCACATACTGTATATATGAGACTTCACCCCCACCAGACACACTAAACTCAGTGATTATATTCTATTTTACAATATATAACCACTGCCAGCCCTAAAGCCTGGATCAGTCCGAATGTAAAACAACTGACTATGATTAATACATTTCAGCACAGCACCGCACACATACACCCTATAATATTAATTAATTTCAGCTTTATTTAATGCATTCTACTGATCCTCTTTCAGGAGATTGTTCTCTCAAATCTCAAGACAAAATATTATCCCTTAACCAAAGCGGTAAGTCTTCAGAGAATCATATATTAATTACCAATTTTTTTTGCAATGATTAATTGTAGAGAGGCTCACTGATGATTTTAGAAGATTAATCATGTGAGATTGACGGCGGTGAATTATTATTGATTTCAGTTTTCATGTTTCGAGAAGCTCCTTAACAGTGAACGTACCCGGGTGGTAAATGTATGATGCACTAATTGAAAGATAATATTCTCAGGTGCCTTTTAATTAATGCATAGGTCAGACCCCATTTGATACAGCACTCTAAAAAAGGCTTTGTCACTGTGTGCTTCAGATTTCAACTTCATTTTATTTTTTTTATTTTAGTTTAGAAAAGAGCAAAGATACAAAGAAAATTGGATAAATAGTCTCGGGTAATATGATTAGAACTAATTGGATATTTTCAGGCTGTGTGCCTTCATGAAGAAATACTGTAGATGTTCAACTATGGGACACCATCTTTCAATTATATTATATATATCAAATTATAATCCCTTAAGAGTATATTCATTCAATTGCCAGCTCTCTTTGATGTATAGCGAAATAGCTATACTGAATAGAGAATGTAAAGCTTAGTTCCCATGATTGCACACTGGAGAAATGTTACACCTCTTTTTAAAAAGTATATATCTGATGGCATACCAAAAAAAGAAAAAAAAAGAAGCAAAACAGGATTCCAAGTAAATCAGCATGATATCCGGTAGGAAAAAGATTTCCACCGCGAAGAGTACATTGCAGTGAAATCATTCATTTTGCAATATTCTTAACCATGGCAAATTAGCAATATTTAAAAGCGGAATCTCAGGAAAAAGTGTTTGAACAGAAGTCACTCAGATGTGGTTTTTTCATGGGGACAGGCACCTTGTATCTGTATTCGCCTGCTTCTGTTCGATCATGGACTCATTGTAAATTACACATCTACTAAGCAAATGTGAAATTGAGGCCTTTTGAAATGGAAAACTGCAGTTCACTAGGGCTATAAGAAAATGCGCACATCCCTGTTTTATGATAAATGTGTTTTTATTGAGATGTTCCTGCAAGTCTGTAGAGAAATAATTGATTTTCGCCGGAGCTCTAGTGAAAATTCCCTTTACTCCGTCTTAAAAAACAGTATCAGAAATATGAACTGGCACATGGATAAGATTTAACTGATGTACCAAAAGGGCTTTTCTGCTTCAGAAATAACTCAAATATTTCATGTGTTTTCAGAATCCTTCCATTTAAGAGGGATTTAAGAACTCACCAGAGATTCTGCCGTGGTGGAGGAATGGAAACCCGAGAGTTACAGCAAATGTGTTCATAATGACGAGAGTATGATTGCACATGCTGTTTTCTCTGATAAGCCTCATGGTCTCAGGGTCCGATGGCAAAGTATTCTGTTCCATGACCACATTCATGGTCCATAGTATACCGTAGTATAGCGGGGCTGCAAATAACAGTGATAACAGCATCCCAGTTTGAGAGTATTTGAATCAAAACTCAGTGGATGAATCATCAAAACCGTATGGTATCTCCTACTTTACATCAACGGCAGATATTATGCTGTAAACTGGGGTTCTCAAAGTGAGCTGTGCATTTAAGTTTCTCTGACCACTCAGGACCCCACTGATTTCAGCTCAGTAATTCAGTCATTTTATTTAATTTATAATTTGATATCAGTCCATAGTTTAATCCATTTTTTTAAAAGTGACCTGTTTCTAATGGAGTTATTAGCTATATTCATTCATTGCAGAAATGAAAATCAGTTAATCTGCAGAATTAAAAGGATATTTATTTATTTATCCTGGCGTGTGTAGTTATAACTGACATAAATTGGCCATTGGAGGGTAAACCATCCTTCAAAAGGCATTAAAAGTGTCTATTTAAAAACACTTAACAGCTTGTAAAAATCCGCTGGTTTGAAATCGCGCTGGGGTTGAGAATTGGCATGAGGAGCCTGAGAAAGCCTGGTATGGACCCAACAGAAAAGAGCAGTCTTGTGGATCCCCAAAGAGGTTTTGAAATGTATTCTTCCCACGAGGACGCGTTGCAGGCAATCAGCGCCGGGAAGATGTCCTCTTCGCCTCTCCGACGGGCTGTTGTTCACACGGGCGGGATAATGGCTGACAAAACAGAGAATAACGGGCTTCCAGGAAGCAGACTCCGGGTGCTGTTGCCTTAGGGCCACAGCTCTGACAGCGTGCTGGCTGGGACCACCCAAGCATGACCGAGTGTGACTGGCATATGAATGCACACAGAAACACACACAGACTGTACGGCGCATATCCTCAGTGTATAGACACTGTGTGGATATCATACAGTTTGTGTGCATTTCTGTACTGTATAGACACTGTGCGGATACCATACAGTTTGTGTGCATTTCTGTACTGTATAGACACTGTGTGGATATCATACAGTTTGTGTGCATTTCTGTACTGTATAGACACTGTGCGGATACCATACAGTTTGTGTGCATTTCTGTACTGTATAGACACTGTGTGGATATCGTACAGTTTGTGTGCATTTCTGTACTGTATAGACACTGTGTGGATATCATACAGTTTGTGTGCATTTCTGTACTGTATAGACACTGTGTGGATATCATACAGTTTGTGTGCATTTCTGTACTGTATAGACACTGTGTGGATATCATACAGTTTGTGTGCATTTCTGTACTGTATAGACACTGTGCAGATATCATACAGTTTGCGTGCATTTCTGTACTGTATAGACACTGTGTGGATATCATACAGTTTGTGTGCATTTCTGTACTGTATAGACACTGTGCGGATATCATACAGTTTGTGTGCATTTCTGTACTGTATAGACACTGTGCAGATATCATACAGTTTGTGAGCACTTCTGAACTGTATATATCCTCACTGTACGTGTATACACAGTGCAGATATAATACAGTTTGTGAGCACTTCTGAACTGTATATATCCTCACTGTACGTGTATACACAGTGCAGATTGTGTGCCTTTCTGCCACCGTCAGGCCAATCCCAGCTCGAGACACACAATCCTGCATCCAATCGCCTGCTTCCTCGCGTTCCTCGCTTGGCGAGCCCACCGTTTCCGGCGCCCTCCCTCCTGACCGTTGGCCCGACCGCGGCTGCACTCAGGCTGATCATTCGCTGTGTGCCGTGCCTCGCCCACACCCAAACTTCAGCATGGTATCCCAGGAGTCAGTGGGGCCTGGGGCTGTCAGTGTGTGTCGGCCGTGTGTATATTAGCAACCTTTTGGACATTTTGGAGCATCACAACAAGTGTGTGAATCTCATTTTTTGGGCATTTTTACTGTGTTTTTGCTCAGGGGTGCTCTCTGTGGATCTGGTCATGCTGGTCAAGCAGGATTAAAAAGATGTGATAAATTACATGGGATTACAGTAAAAGACTGGTTTGTCATAGCTTCGTCTGGTTTTTGGGCATGTTATACTCTCGTTCTCCACTTTGAACAACAACAACAAAATCCCACAGACACAATTGCTGTGCTCCTGATTCTTCTTCTTCAAATCCTGCATTCATTAATAATATGCAGAACTAAACTGCATTTCCCAATGCAATTACGTAATATTAATTCATTTACTGGAAAAGTGGGTAATTGGTTTGCTCACTTTCTGAGACATAACTTTATAAATCCACTGATGTTTTATAAAAGTCATACATTTCTGAGTAAAAGGGACGTGCCAAATCAGAAGCTTCAAAGTGAAATTTCATTTATAATTTTGCAAATGGGATTTTTAAAAAACAGTTGAATCCTCAATGAGGCTAATTCATACCACACAGTATGAACTCCAGGGAAATCACTCTGAACTCACAGATCAGCCTGGCTGGTGTGCTGGTACAGTTCTAGAACTGCAAACTCAAAGATTGCAGAATATATTCCCAGGTTAGAAAGGGATATTGTGTACTTGAACAAGGGTCTTATCCTGGGCTCTTTCATTAAAAGTACTGATGTAGAAATGAACAGAATTTTAAACGCACAAGCAGTGAAAGGTGTTCGAGATAAGGGTGTTGGTAAAGTAAATGGTGCAGTTTACTTTAGACTGCTGAACTCTGTAGATTGGATTGCATTTTCCTTTCTTGGGCATCCAAATCTATCTCCTTCCATCATTTTGCTGAGTATGGTATCTTTCACATACACACTTATGTCACTCACACACTCACTCACACACTCACACACTCACTCACTCATACACACACTCACACACACACTCACACACACACTCACTCACTCACTCACTCACTCACTCATACACACACTCACACACACACTCACACACACACTCACACACTCACTCACTCATACACACACTCACACACACACTCACTCACTCACTCACACACACTCACTCACTGACACACACACGCACACACACACGCACACACACATTCAAATACACCAGACGGATACACATGCATGCACACACACACACACAAACACACACACACTCACATGGACCAATAGAGCAAGGGTCAATATTTAGTCACATTTGTGTGTCCATTACAGATGAAATAGAAACTGTAAACTTTAAACCGCTTAACCGTTCACTTATGTGGGAAGTTATTTCAGCAAGCATGGTATTCAGATCGTGAAGAACACTATAGCTGAAGGTGCCTTCCCTATTGGTCGGATCAGACAGAGCTCTTTGTCTCAGAACACGCCCCCCCCAGTGAAAGAGAAAAGGCCATATCACATGACCACACTTCAGGCGAAGCGGTAAGTAACCCAGCCCATAGCTCAATGGTGCCCTTTGTTTCTTGTCAGGAAACTCTCTTTCTAATCTGGAGCTCTGAACTCCTGCCAGAGCGGACGTGTAAAGCCCTGATTTCTTATTTTATCTGTGCGCAGCTAAATCGATCTTTAGTGCCCTGCCCCCTCTCGCCCCCCCCCTTCCCACCTCTGCAGATGCAATGCTTCTGTCCAGCCCCGCTAATCAGGCTATTTTAGACAGGCGATCTCAGAGGACAGCCAAGGTGACTCAGACCAATGTCTGAAGCTTGGGGGGGGGGGGGGGCTTATACATTTCACAAACATGATTCAACAGCTTTCCCTTTCACAAGTTATAGTTCTCAGAAAGTCAAATGAAATGGAAGTTTTTTTGGTTTTACTTCGTTCATTTCGTTACACGTTGAAACACAAAATGCCATTTGCTGGATTAGATAAGGAATGTTGCGATACTGGATAGTGTTTGATATGCTGTTACCAACACAGCGCGAAAGAACAGTAAAATAAATCCTTTTTATGTTCTTACTAATTGTACAAAGAAAAAAAAAACATTCAGAGATGTTCTTATAGCACAAAGCCTCCAGAAATACTTGCACACGTGTGTATTTACATATACGTTTAACCCCCACACTAAGACCTGGTCATAGTAATATCAAAGGGCCGTCACTGATGATAGCAGATAGCACTTCCAGCTCATCGTCATTATTTCATTGTGCTGATGTTACAGGTGTCATGTGCATTAAACTGAAAGTTTTCTACATGTGAATGAGAGGGTTTTAATTTGAACAAACGTGTTTAGGGCACTGATGTCCGTCCCCGGGTTCGTTGTCCGAACTCCGCGTGACATCCAGAGGAAACTTGGACGCACTGTCTGCAGTGTGCTGAAGCCGGGGCCATTACTCACTTCAGAGTGACATTCCCAACTTCCCTCAGCAATACTGATTCCTGATCAATGCGCCAATCCCCCCAGGTTCCCAACATTCCTGTGTCAGCTGTCTTTAGGAAAGGACACAGGCCTCACTCTGGTGCAAGAGGGAGCAAAACGTACGTAAATACGTATGTATGTATGTATGTATATACATACGTATGTAAGTGCATGCATGTATGTATTGTGTGTGTGTATGTACATATATGTGTTTGCATGCATGTATGTATTGTGTGTGTGTATGTACTGCAGGTATGCAATGGATGTAATATATGTAATGTACTTATGCAATGGATGTAGCGTATGTGTGTATGTATGTGCGGCCATGTCTGAAGGTCTCTACCAAACAATGCCTAAAATACATCTTTGTTTCTACCAACAAGCAAGGGAGTAAAAACTTTAGGAGTAATCACTCATATATTATCTGTTGATACAGAATGCCCACAGAACCTGGCAGCAAATCTGTTCTTTGTTTGTTGCACCTAATGAAACTTTGAATTATCTCATTTAAAGTTTTCTGGGCTTGGGCAAAAACCTATTTATGTTTTCTTAGTCGCATTAAAAGTTAAACTTGTGAAAATATGAATTCGCTCTTTCCATCAGACTACTTTTCAAACGGCGGGACCGGCCGCCATTTACATTTAATTTACTGTTGCCGTGGACCACCACGACTGCAGAGGCCGAAGAACATCTGTCTGTTCGTATTATCCTTTTCAACCCTGACCTCAAAGCCTTAGCCAATAAGATCCTGCTGATATTACCGTACGCTTCGCATTCGTGTAGAATCCTGTCGATTCTAATCACCTGAATGCGCCTCGGAGCCCATTCGGATCTAGAGTACCGAGTACGCCGACATGTAAATATGACCGGTTGACATTTCGAGCTCTGCTGCATGAGATCATTGTCGGTCAGAGCTTGTGAGTCTCTGCCGGTTTCAGCCTTCAGTGCAGAGGGCTCATTACAATCTTTTATTTTTCTCCTCTTTTTATTTTTCTTTCTCCTTCTCTTGCCCCAAGCTCCATTCATTGGGAGAGGCTAGTAAAAAGGTGGAAATGGGGAAAAACGCGAATTAGGAATGGCCTGGTTCCTTCAAATGTCTTCAGTTCGAAGCTACAGTCAGTCACATACGTGGCAGATGCCTGGCAGATGGGGAGAGGTGGATCCACAGGTCGATCATTGATACGTCAGACTTTTTGGGAAAAATAATTCCGCAAAGGATGCGCTCATGTTTCCTCACAAGAAATGAATGTTGCGGCCTGTAGCGTAGTGGTTAAGGAAATTACTGGGACACGCAAGGTCGGTGGTTCTAATCCCGGTGTAGCCACTATTAGATCCGCACAGCCGTTGGGCCCTTGAGCAAGGCCCTTAACCCTGCATTGCTCCAGGGGAGGATTGTCTCCTGCTTAGTCTAATCAACTGTACGTCACTCTGGATAAGAACGTCTGCCAAATGCCAATAATGTAATGTAATGAAAGAACACATAACCGATTGGAATGTCCTTGAAGATGGTGGACCTCGGTTGATTTTCGGGTCATAAAAGATTCAACATAAATTCAACATAAAAGAGGAAAAACATAAGCGACACATCAAACACCTAATAAGTTTTGAATTAAAATAGTTTTCGGTGCTCGATTGACATTGCTTGGTTCAGCTGAGGCATCCAAGAGGACCAGGTTTGCACTTTTCGAGAGTATTTCATAGGTGTCAATGCACAAGATCAGTAAAGCATACGAAACCATTTTAATCCAAAACAGTTATGTATTTGACCCAGGTCTGGTACTTGTACTTGTCACTTGGTGTCACAGAGATAATGTTGCAGAGACGATCTTACATGGATGGGATGTGTGTGTTAATTCTTCATGACAGACGTGTATTTTTGTTTCACATGAACTGGAAGCAGCTCTGAGTCAACTATAAACAGCTTTCCTTCCATAAAATTTCCCTGGCATCAAACATACATATTAATGTATATTAATTTGGATTTCAATTGAAATGTTATATAATAACACTCTCTTCTGTATATGTCAACATAAACTCAATTATATGCTTAGTAGTGTTTTCTGGTTTTAATAAACACTTGCTTTAATGTGCACTCCATTTTAGTTTAAATAAGTTTCTTTTATCATAATCACATGTAAATATGTACTGAGTATGTATTTTCCCCACAAATGTGGAGGGCTGATTATAATTGTTGCTCTTCAGAAACCAAGTAGTTTGTGATTTGACTTTTCTTTGTGTATCAGAATGAGACCCGCTTTGATTGGAGTTGCTCTTCATGTCTAATTACTATTTATAGAGCAGGTAGATCCACTCAGCAGGAGATACTCTTGTTCGGAAGGGTTTCATTATGTTGAAAAAGCAGACGGAGGTCACTGGAAGGTCTGGCCGAAACCTACAATTTTACCGCCGATTATATTTCTCAGGAATTGTTTGAAACGGCAACACACAGCGCCAGAAATGGTTGACTTCTCCTCACAAAACTAAAAGAGGATGTACAACTACAAGCATAATAAACCAACACATTATATTCAGTACTTTAGCTTCATTGGTTTCCTTTGCTTTGTTAATTTTCACATACACCAGCAGATCAATGATGACTACCATCAAATTAACAGAAATTAAACAAATAACCTGGTTTGTGTGTGAGATGCAGTTGGGTATCTGCTGAACTGTAGACACAAACACAGAAAGTCCCAATGCTAAATAGTATGGCCTTTTTATCAGTGTTTAGACTGCAATTGGCCATAGCTGAACACTACTGAAATACTACATTGATATCTTAGAACAGCACAACTTAATTGTTTAAATGTGTGACATATTTATTCAGCATAAGTGGCATCTCATAGATAGAATACAGTGTGTGAATACCAAGGATGTGTTTACAAAATCTGAAGCGCGCTTGATAAATATTTATCCCTGAATTGCTGGTTTCAATGCATTTTCACATCTGAAGCACCTTAAAACACTACCAGGTCAGGACTGGGCCAGCGTCACAACAGTTACAATACACAGCTCTACCAATAGAAATTCGAAACGAAACGCGGAAATTAAAGTGGAACATATAACAACCAACCCTTCTCCTGCTATGACACGTGACAAAACAAATACTCGGGAGCAAAGAATAACATAAAACAATACAGTGATTTGGGGATTTTCTTTTACAGGCTGGGTTGATGATGTCTGAGGTGTGTAAACCCATATGTCAGATGAATGACCATCGCTTTCAGTGCGTTGCACTGGGGACATACGGAAGGGTTCCAAACTGAAGCAAAACTATAAAAGAATAAAATAGTCGATAGTAGGCCTAACTGATGCACACATCCCCTTTTCTCAGAATTATAAAGTGTTTCATTGTTATTCTAACACTAAATAATGCAGTCACATATATCGTCTTCAGAATACAATTATATTAATCCCAAATTATACTATTCCGATGGTAGATAGGCTATTTTATTTTCTTTACAACGAACTCTTCGCAACCACAATTAGAATTTCTTAATTTACAGCACCGGGCTCCCCTGTTCGTCGCCAATGGCTTGTTTCTTATCAAGCGTGAAGTTTGGTGCATTGCAAACCTATTCAAGTGACTATCAGCAGAGGACCTCTTCAGCCATCACCATCTCTGCAGTCTGCTGATAAGACCGCTGTTTCTACTGCTCGCTCTCTCTCCACGGACCCCAAGCCGTTTAGATACAAAATAAAAGCATTGTACAGCCAAATGTACCTTACCAAATGTGCCTTAGGCTATGAGATGTTGGAAATTAATTTGCCTATAAATATAGGCTACTAATTGTATAAACAAAACGTGTATGTGTATTTACACGAAATCATGCTTGAAGGTAAAACATAATGCATTTAATGAGAGATGGCATGTAAACGTCAAACAACAGGTTTTGAGAAACCTGTTTTCCCTTCCTTTGGCTCCGGTTGGATTCCAAGTTCAGCACGTTGCTAGCTGAACGACAATATTTTGATTAGATCAACATCGTTATGGGTCGACTGGTGTCAGGGGTAACATTCACCGACTCCCAAGAAATATCGCTCATTACAAAATTATAGAAAATGGTCCAACGAGTGCATAAAGCTGTAATTTAAAGCAAATTGGCCAACGTGTATTGGCCTTCGAGTATTCCTGTCTTCGATAATTATTAGTCGTAGGGAAAACAAAATTAGCAACACAATCTCATACAACCCACAAACAAATAAAAATAAAAATACATGCACTGTGAAAAGTCCCCTTACGACCGAGTTTGGAAAGATGCCAAAAATAAACGTATTATTCATGGACAAAAAAAGCAACAAAACTACACTCTATGTCAAAATAAAAATACAACATAGAAATTCGAACTGAAAATGGAAGAAAAGCCGGATCAAGTCCATTCCGGTCGCTGTCCGTGGTGCTGAACGCTCATCTCGAACTTTTATGGCTGCCGTGTAACGCAGCTCAGATATGCTTTGAATGAATTGAAATCGCTCTGCTTGGGGTCGGGTTTAGACAAAAATGTGTGTGGGCGGGGGTTCTTTGATACATAATAAATAAATGGAACTCTACACGCACTGAATTCCAATTGCCTCCGGAAACCTTGTGAATTCCTTAAGGACGATTGGGTTAGCAAAAGAGCGCAAAAAAAAACCTAGCCTGCCTCGCCCATATTTTATGTGCACATATTTCCACTTAAATCAGTCAAATGTCACATGCCGGAAACTAGTAATATTAATATCCAACGCGTCCAAAGCGTCAAGGCTGAGATTGCAATGCAAACATAAGCATAGCGTTCATAGACAGCCGGTAACAAAAACGTGAACAACGTCTTACCAAATTAATTGACTGCTGTGTGCAGGCTATTTAGCCTTTTGTAATACTGAAACCTCTGCCACTCCTATGGTTCTTAGACCTTCCGTTCATACGAAATAACATGTGGGCTTTGAGATTTAGATTTACAAGGCACATGTGTGTACGGTTATCATTTAAGTCATACGTTGAGATCCCATCCACCAAGAGCGTCAGACCTCGATATTGTCCAAATTTAACTAACGTTGGCTACTTACATTCCTGGGTTCTTCATCTCGGTGGAAAACTGGGAGCATGCAATGCAGTATATGTCCATGTGTTTGTTCATAAGGCTTTAAGTTATCAGTAAGGCTACACCATTTCAACGTGAAACTTAGCCTAGCCTACCATTTGGTTATTACAGGACAATGAACAAATGCAGAAATGAATTGTGCATCAATAAGGATAGCCTAATCAATTCGTGTTGATATGTATGGCAGCCTAGAAATATGCGAAATATGAATTTGTATTAAAATTACAGAAATACAATTCCACGTTTTGGCGAACTGACAGACAATCTACTCCACGTGACTTGAGAAAATTAGGACGACAAACGGTGAGAAAATAAAGGTTTAAGACAATTTTCTTATCATTGCAATTACGCTGGGGTTACGTCCTGGCGTTTCCTTGTAGGTTGCTGAAAATACGCGTAAAATAAAACGTTTAATCCGTTATCCTGTTTTACAGGGAAGAGAAAGGCAGGATAATAGTGAATATTTCAGTGTTGCTCGCCTCACACACCTTCATTCCTCTCTCGCGTTTATGGGCTTTGTTTGATAATTCAACTTGCTTTCTGTGGGACGCCCAAGATCACGCTGATTGACGGGAAGGCCGAGCAGTAGCCCTTCGAGTTGGCTGGAAGGAGCGACTCAAGATGGCATTACACAGCCAATTGGATGAAACATCTCGTCGGCTATACCGAACATATACTTCCGCGTGCGTGTGTATCCATGTGTAAGGGTTCAATGGCAGCGGCTCAGTCACAGCGGAGAGGTATGGCGCTGCAGTGATACGGCTCTATATATCCACCGGCAGAACTACCTTCCATTTAAAGACAACCTCCTTCGTTGCTCGGTTCTCACTTAGTGATGCCGCTCATTTTTGTGGCGAACCTGTAAAGAGAGAAGGCAGAAGCCGGCTCTTTTTTAATTATTTGATTCCTTCTTTTATTTCTTCGGTTCTTTTTTTCATTTTATTTACGTAATTCATTAGCCGAAAAGGGAATCCCATTTGTGTACTTTGTTTCATTTGAATAAATATTTCATTTCATCAGTCTTGTTTATTTATTTTGTGTTCGCAAGTTTTAAGCAAAGGCGGAATTCCATCCTGTAAATTCGTGCTTAGTGCTTTATTGTTTCGCATCTTTTTTCAGAGATACTATTTGGCTAATACTAAGGACATCCGTAACTTTCATTTATAGAAACGGTAAGACATTTTAAGTTTTTTTTTTAAAAGAAATATAAAACATATTTGGTGATGCTGACAGTTTAGTGGACTAGGACCGCTATCGATTGCCTATTGGTTGCAGTATTGCTGATATTTCTTCCCTGACACAAGGATGATAGCCTACCGTTATTATGTGGATTGTTTTCCAGCAGTGACACTATTTCATGTTCGTGTTGGTTTTGTATTTTGCAGAATTCTTTAGAATCATACTAATGTGGGGCTGCCAGTCATTCACAATGCTTCTTCGTTGTATCCGTTGTGCGGCCACGATTTATATAAAATAAAATAAAAAACCTGTACATCTTCAGTTTGTTCAATGACTACAGTCGCGTGTAAGACCGTTGCTAGCTGTCTAGCCCCGTGTGTGCGTGTCAGTATGCGAGCGTGTAGCTACATCACCATGCACACGGAAGACGGCTATAGGAACGCAGTTAAAGAGGATTCTGTTTCATTTACGCCGGACATGAATTAGCAATGTTAAATAGTTGATTTCTCATTCATATGCGAATGCTGGCAATGGTTTCCATTGAATGTTTACGATTATTCTTTGCAGCATATAACCTACACGGTAGCCTATTGTAAGGAAATGTATTATTGAAAGGAAGCTTTAACTTTCGCCAAAGCACTAGATTCGCAACTTAATGATGCCTCAAAAATATGGAAAAAGTAGCCTATATTTTGTTAAGCAAAACGGATGACCCATGCGGTGTAGTGTCAATCACAGCCAGTGTTCGGTACCTGCAACGAGTTCTCATATCTCAACACGTATCCACGTAGTCTATGGAAACTGCAATGTCCGTGAAATGGGCTACACCTGCTCCGTTGTGGGTGGAAGCAATAGGCTAGTCTGCACACTGGCGGAAATCGAGTCGAGCCTATTAATCGCGTCTCCTTCACTTTTCGCCTTCTGAGATCGCCTACTGTTCACAATTGGCTACTGGACGCAAATGTAGTCAAGCCACTAAAATAAATGTATATTGCACGTTTACTAGGCTGAGTTTTTTTTAAGGGACACAACGACCTTATCTATTTCTATATACATTTGGATGTTACAAATGAATAGCACATTACGCAGCTAGCAACGTACATGTTCTGCACCATGGTGCTTGTGTGTTCGTGCTTATTTGCGTGTCTTCATACAACAGAACGAGTATGATCCCTCTGCAAAACTCGGACCACGAAACCCGTTAACAGTAAGCTGCATGCCAGTTAATTTGCTGAAATAGACTACACCTGTATTCAATCGGCACTCACATATAGGCTACCATATTCCGATATCAAAGTTGTGGTGAAGAGGGTTGGCGTTAGCAATATCCTCAGTTACTGTGTCATTCTCAAATTGCTACAAAAATCATATTAAATCAAATGAGACTAGCATATTACTTATTTACTGGGTTTTAACAAATCGTCTACTTGACATGTTTTCCAAAAGGTACAAAATCTCAGTGCACCTGAAACAAATCAGAATACTGATGTATTCTGCCATACCCCAAATAGCAGGCTACCCATTAGTTTATAGGGCGCAACATATTTTCAATTAAGAGGTCCGGGAGCGACCTCTGTGATTGGCTGATTAGGTTGCCAGTTTGCTTGGCTAGATTTCCCGCCATCGCCCCTCGCTTCCCCTCAGCCACTCAGTATCCTGCTAGACCTGGACGACGACTGAAGGCGTTTGTTTTATGGGTCTACAATTATTTAAAGAGCGTTGTGAGCTGTATTTACCAACCAAGGTATGGAAAGTATAATTTGTGTACTTTACAAAACAGGTTTGGTATTGATTAAAAATGGTGGAAAGCTAGCCTAACTGTCCTACTAATTGGGAACAAGTTTTCAGTTCCTTGTCTTTCAGTGTCTTAACGTTAGTTAAGTTTAACAGCCTCTCTGTATGGACTAGCCATGGCTAATAATATTGGCTATTTAAGGGGGGGGAAAGCGTATTTTCGGTGTCCTGCAGTTCATTAACTGCAAATGTTCCTAAACACCATGTAATTTTGCCTTTTTGTGTAGTTAGCCAGGTAGTTTGAAATGTACACTGCCTCAAATTCCGGCGTTTGGTCTCGATTCGGCTGGTTAATTGGCCAGTTAATTGTACATTGTTATCGTGTACATGTTTGAAATACGGGGCCTGCCTTCTAGAGAACACATTTTGGAAAAAGTTACCAGGTAACTTAACGAAGTCAAATATACATTTCATTGCTGACCAAATCTTGCTGCGGATATGCAAGCCATTATCTAAACTAGCCTAGCTAACGCCCTCATTCGTGTTGGATTGGTCGTCGTCGCAGGGCAGTTGGCTAGCTAGCTAGCCAGCTGGAGTTTGATTGCCAGCTTGAACATTAACTTAACATACCACGTTAATTTGGTTGTTAACGTTAACTCTGGGTAACACAACGTTACGTAGTGTTCTCTAAATGTGACGAGAATATCTGGTCAGTTTGGTAAATGCAAGTAAAATTGAATGGCTATCGCTACAGCACACGTAACCCCATACAAAAAGTTTCAATACACAGCTCTTTCTTCAACAAAAGTTTTTATGCAGTGCCATCTGATATTATTGGCGAGACGTGTTGATTGAACTACCTGGTTAGCCAAACTATTAGTAAACCAGTTAGGTTGTAGCCAATGATTAGCTTTTGGGTGGTTTTAAAGAGACTAAACCGCGTTCAAGAACAGGAAGTGAACTTCGATAGATTTCCATTTAAATAGTTTCCAGCAGCTTCAAATTTATTTTGCGTGTATTAAGAGCCAGCTAGCTAGCCCAATTTGGAGGGCTGGCCTGGTTTAACATCACCAAAACCTAACTTGCTGAAATAAAAATGTTGTATTGCATCGGTGATGATCACAAAACCTGTTGGCTAGCGTTTTGGGAATGTGTCGGTGGTTTCTGGGTGTTTAAGGTGGTGGCCAAATGGATGGACGAACGAATGATATTGGACCGTATATAAACTGGGAAACGGCTTTACTCTTAATGTCTCTTGTCATACCGTGGTTTTGGGACATGCTGTAATGCAGGAATTTTTTTGCACCTGAAGAAGGTGGCAAAAAAATTCTGCCTGCTTTGGCCATCAGCGGAACACGTTACGGATTAGCGTCTTCATTCTGTAGAACTGCATGTTGAACAAAAAATCAACTATCGGTGACAAATGTAACACGCAAAGCTGCCCTGAGCTTTGACCATGACTTCAGAATAACACGCTTTGTCATTCAACATTTCACCGTGGCTTATAGTAACAATCAATTGGAAAAACATTTTTTTTTTGTGGATTATTATTTTTTGTGTGCAGAAAATCAGAGCTGTTGACCTTGGGCTCTTAACACAGTAGGCTGTGTGTGTGTGTGTGTGTGTGTGTGTGTTTTATTAATTTTCATCAACATAACTTTTAAATAATTCTATGCAGTGTATTGATGGTGATGCATTTTGACTGGGACCTTGTTTCCTGCAGCGGTGGTTGTACTGTGAGAGGGACCATGCAGTGGACTTGGCGCAATAGTGCTTTGTTTTCTAATTAAGAATATTTAACATTTTGTCTCGGTGTACACGTTGTTTTTTTTTTTTCCTGTGAGAGGGTGACTGGACATCCCTCTCCCAGGACCGTGGTGTTGGCCTGCCTGTTCCAACCTGACATTTAGCCGTATTGCTCCACTAACCGCCCAGGCTGAATCAGGTTTACTTTTTGTGTTGATTTAAAGGGAAATGGAAAGCCTTAGATTGTGATTCTACATGCCCATCTGGAACAGTGCAGTACTCCAGTAGATCAGAGCTTGCGAATATCCTTAGCTTTTATTTAAAGAAATGTATTTTATTTGAGTGAAGCCAGGTGGCTAAATAAATTTCCCTGCCATCTGCGGAAGCAGGCAAGCGGTGCACCACTCCTACCTGCTCAGAAAGATTGGCTTGATCTCGTACGCAAGTCAGACTAGGATTTACTGCTTTAAAACCTATCCCTCACATCCGATGTCGAGTTTAAGTCTTCAGCTCTGCGTAGCATTGCATACCATACCAACTATTTTATTTTATTTAGCCATGAGGTTTTTTCTGGACTTTATCGGTTCAGCATTGTTGGAAAAAAATGTACATGTTTTTCAAAGTCAAATTTTTTTAATCCGGAGTGATGATTGGTGGTCTCCGTCAAACCCAGACACTCTGGGGAAAAAATAACATGGACACGACACACAATGCACAGGAGATGCTGTCAGAAGATTTGGGTTGGGGTTGGGGCTGGGGCTGGGGCTGGGGCTGGGGCTGGGGCTGTCCCGTCCCGTCCCCCGCCCCTCCATATGGAGGTTGTGGCAGTCCTGTGTGGTCAGCTCTCTGCGGTTCACAGCCCGCTCTCGCTGAGCGTCTCACACCCACAGCCTGCGCTGGGTCTTCATGGAGGAGCCGATCTTCAGCTCGTCTGGCAAACGGCTCTGCCAAAGCCCGGCTCACCCACCCCGCTATGCCCGGGGAGATCAGCTTTCCTGTAGGAAAAGGTGTGTGTGTGTGTGTGGTGGTGTGTGTGTGTGTGTGTGGTGGTGTAAGTGTGTGGTGGTGTGTGTGTGTTGTGGTGAAATTTGACCTAGTGCCTGTTATGGTAACTGGGGGGACTTAGACTTTTTTTTTTTTCGTTTCAAATCAGTCATTGCAAAATGGTTTCCCCATGCGGTTTATTTAGCAGTGAGAAGCAATCTTAAGCAATTTTATTTTTAGAGCGGGATCTCTTAGTTATTGGTAGATTTTTATTCCTATCGCAAAATAAGTTCTTGCAGGATCCTGGAGGTTCACCGTACTCGGCGTGAAATGAGGGCGGACTAAAACAGGGCTGCCCAACCCTGTTTCTGGAGATCCACTGTCCTGTCGGTTCACTTTTACCCTAATTTGGGACACTTGATTCTACTGATTAGCAGCTTAATGATGCCTCTAGTTGCTGAATGAGGTATGCTCTGTTCAGGTTGGAGTGAGAACCTACAGGATGGTAGATCTCCAGGAACAGGATTGGGCAGCATTGCTCTAAAGAATCCTTTGCTACTGGAGCTGCCTACTTCTGTGCAGCCTTACAAAGGTTTACAATATTTCCTTGTATGGTGTTTGCACAAAAACCTGAAATATATTTGCTTTCTAAATGAACATGCACTGCATCATATTTCAAGCTGAATGCTGCGAATATGCATCCCTGATATGTGTCTAATACATGTTCCATATGGAATCCCAAAGGTTATCCTGGAATAAAGGTCTGCAGTAGTAGTTGTGGACTTTTTTTTAAATTTTATTTTATTTTTTTAGCTCTTTCAAATTTAGAACCATGTTTGTGAGTTACCAACTTGGAGACCTTGTATTTGCTTGTATTACGCTAGAATTATATGCATTTTAGTCTCACAAAGGTCACTTTCCTTTGATTTTTTTTAATTTATTTTAAATTCTCCTTTTCACAGTTTTTAATCCTGTTTCACTTGGCTCCTTTCCCACATATAATATGCGTTTAATTAAGGGAGCACTGTTCAAAGCAAATGCGTGCAAAGTTATACACCCAGTGAATATTAAACACTAGGCGTTGAACATGTAGCTGCCACCTTCTGGTCCAATGCATAGATGTTTAATGTCATGCGTTTGGCCAACTATTTATTTCTGTGGTAGTCAAAGTAGAGTGTTATGTACATTTATGAAATGGCCACTAATTGCATTAGCACAGAGAAAGTTGCCCCCCTTCCCCCAAACTCACACAATGCATGTTGGCAACCACCTGCTTGGGTGTGTTGTAAATGCCCTGCAATTTGGTCCATGTTATACTAGTTTCCTTGTAGAAAATTGAATGGCTGTGTATAAATTAAATTCCATCTTAAACCAGTTTCATTTTGTGAGGAGAAATGGTTTCCAATGCTCCTTTCCATTTGTGTTTGTGCAATCTCAAAAGTGTTTTTAATTTGGGGAACTAAATCCCCCGTCCTCCCTGGTGGAAAATCCATTCCTCAGTCCAGTTTTAGGATTTGAATTCTGAAGTGCCTGCTGATATTGGCACATATAAGCAGCCAATTTCTAAGATGCAGGTGAGTCAGCACTGGGCAGAGTGTAGAACGTGCACCATTTCCAAATGCGTCAATAAGCCTAGTTGTGCGGTTTGATTCTCCATAATCTTTAATTGGGTTATTGTACAGCGAGCCCTTTCTGCAAGTGTCAGTGGCCCTATGCTCTTGTAAATGCTAAGCTGCTTCCACCAGTGCGTGGGGAACATGTGCGTCGTTCCTTGAGCTCATAACCTCTTGCGTTGGTCCCGGCCCTGCCTCCCGCGGTAGCCCAATCCGAGGGCTCTGCCACTGCTGACAGCCTTTTAACGTGTAGTTATGCGGTGAATAGCTAGGGGGCGCTAATGTAGTGGTAACCAGAGCAACGCGGGCTGGGTGAACCTGTCCATTCCCTGCTGCAGGGATACTCAATCTTACCCAGAAAGGGCTGGTGTGGGTGCAGGCCTTTGTTCCAACCAAGCAGTTATAAACCTAATTTTGCTAATCAAGGTCCTTAGCAAAGACTCTAGTGGTTGATTAGTGGAATCAGCGGTGTAACTGCTTGTTTGGCAGAAAGGCCTGCGCCCACACCAACCCTTTCTGAGGAAGATTGGGTATCCCCGCCCTGCTGCGTCGTCAGAGCTGATCCTGTTGCCTTGTGCTCCTGTTTACAGACCCCTATAGGACTCTGTGTTCTCACGGAGTCTGCTTGTGCTGCTTGGGAGAGCGGTTGCCGCTCTGTAAGTGAACAGAACATTACACCGCGTACCACAATATGAAATTCGGAAATAGAATTGCATTGTCTCTTAACCCCTTTGTCGGTGTTCTGGAACTAGTTCAGTGGATGCTTCCAGTCACCAGTCGTGATTGTGGCTCCGGCCTTAGAATGTTCAGCGAAGAATGTTGTGGTCACGTTTGTGATCTGGCACCTTATGCAGTTAATGTGTAATGTAATTAAGGGTTAATGGCCAGTATAACATCAAAACCAATCAACCACAATCAGGAGTAGGATGCATAGCCCTTGGTTTTTTTTTTTTCCTCTCCCCTCTGCGAGTCAGGCCTGTCTGTTTGTCTCTTGCGCTGTAGGACTGTTTTAGGCAGTGGGAGATGGGCGAGGGGTTTGTTTTGCCGTGACAATATGCTCTGGGCGGTGGTGCTGATTGGCTGGCCGCTGAGCCTCGCCACGGAGCCGGCTCCCCACCGCTCACGGTTTGAGCGGCTCGGCTGATCTCCCCCGGCGGGGCCGCGGTCTGCTCCCGTACCGCCACGCTCCGCCATCTGTGCGTGGCGGAGAGCTCCCCCTCTCCCCAGCCCCCCCCTCTCCCCCGCTCCCCAAAGCGCACAAACTCACGCCCCTGAATAACGCCTCCCCGGGCCCCTCGGGGGGAGGGGTTCTGCTTCTGCAGGCCCGGACCTGCTCAGCTTCAGCACCCCGAAATTAGACGCTTGTTCCCACGTCGGCTGTGCCTGCGACTTTCACTTGCACTCCTGGCTGTTGTCCAATGGACTCCATTTTTTTTTTGGACTTAAAAGTGAAATTTCACTGCTAGTTTGGGTGGGACACCGCCGGTGACTCGCACGGTAAGGTCTCCCTGTGCGGGAACGTTAAATATTTGTTGCATCGTGGATTTTAATTTCCCAACGTCTGTTGCGTTCTGTATGGAACTTTTCCATGCTAGAAGTGCACAGGTATTGCAACTCAAGGGATGAAATTAAGGTATTCTCAAATCTACGTTGGAATAAACGGAGTCAAATGTATTTTTAGTACTCGGTACCATTGGAGTAATATTTCCGATTTGGGCTAATTACCAGCTCCCTAATGCAGCAGTAGTTGCGGTAAAGTGGGTAACAGAACAGCCTTAATAACTAGCCAGTCGTGTTAGCGGTTAATGCGTTAGCAATGTGAATTAATTTGATTTTCATTTTCAGTGGCTCTCAAGGTTGAATATTAAAATGATTGAGAACGGTTCTCTCAAAGCACTGTGGAACTGTGGAACTGTGTGTGTGTGTGTGTGTGTGTGTGTGTGTGTGTGTGTGTGTGTGTGTGTGTGTGTGTGTGTGTGTGTGTGTGTGTGTGTGTGTGTGTGTTCGTGTTCTCCCCCCGCTGCCAAGAGCTGTGTTCGCTCACTTTTCACCGTTGGAAAATGGTTATCAGTGAATTATTTTCTGCTCCTGCCTCATGAATATTGATGGAGGCATGAGCTTGCTTGCTTTTTTTTGTTTTTTTAATTAACAGGCATCTGAATGCTGATCTTAGTAATTGATTACGGATCTGCCGATTTGTGTTTCGACGATCCGATTCATTTTCGGTCTCGCTAACGTGCGAGCTTCGGAGATGACCTTAAGTATGTGTAGGCAGATCTAATCTCTCATTTAGTATTTCTGCGTATTAATTTTTGCATTCATTGATGCTCCGTTCGTGATTGGGCTAGAACTGGCACAGTTCCTTGGGCTTATTTTCTTTGAAGGGTTGCGTGTGCACTGAGCATCTTGATATGGACGCGCATCTTGATATGGGAGGGTGGGGGGGGATATTAACAGAAGCTGCCAAAGAACCAAAGGGCACTGATCCTAATAAAGTAGTCTTTGCCATTACTGGTAGAATGGAGGCCTGTACACTGTCAAAACGGATGCGTTAATCTACACAATGTAATTTTGTGTCACTTTCGGCAGTTGGTTTTAAAATGTCTCTCTTTGTAACGCACAGATGGTATATTTGTCTAAGTTGCTACAGTACACAGTTACATTTTTGTGTCAAATTTACTAACAGAATTGCGTTTGATATTGGCGCATCCCTTTTTGAGAGTAGATTGTCAGACCCTGAATACCTCGAGCGTGTCAAGGCCATGTGCATTCAGACCATCCACTGTGGCTGTTTGCATCTCGAGGAAGAGGGAGATGAGAGAGAACAGCCTTGAGATGAGATGTTCAGGGCGTTCCCTGATGTAATGAGGAGAAATGGGGAAGGGCCACGTTCCTGACAGCGGGGATTTGAGGGGTTTGATGCTGGCTGGCGTGGGAAAGGTGTGGCGCTACGCTGGCTTCACACACGCACCACCACCACACCACCACACCACACACACACACGATGGCGGCGTGCTTTGCCGCTTGAGCCCTGTGGCGGTGCCGGGTGGAGTCACGGCTCGTCGGCAGTGGTCAGGGACTCCACGCTGCGGGGTGAAAAGCCCCCCTGCCTGCCCCCTCCCTCCAGGCTGAATCTCGCTGACAGAGAGCTGCTCCAACACGTGCCCCTGTCCGCACGCATCATTAATACCATCTCGCTGCGTGTTCCCGGGAGGCCAAGGCAGGATGGGGAGACAGGTTTTACATGGCATGACGTGATCGGCCACTATTATCATTTTTTTTAAAAGGGAAGCTTTAAAAAAATAATAATACTAATGCTCTGGAAAGTATTATTTTCTTTTTCACCTTCAATTAGCCACTTTGTTTGGACAGAAATGCATTGCATGGTCACCGATCTGAGTTCTGGTGTGATATTCTATAAACAATGCCGATTATTACACCGGCAGGTCCAAAAGACGATTAAGATGTAACTGCCTTGCGGGCAGCGTTTGGCACGCTCAACATCGCCCCCTCCTGGTCACTGCCATTTTTGGCGGTTGAAGTGGCATTGCATTGTGATACTATTCGAATCAGTTCATTGAAGGTGGAGGCCATTTTGTGTTTGTTATTGGATTGTGACTTTGAAGTTACAGCTCAAACTGTACCTATAATTTCATTCTTGTACCATCACCTGCTTGTACCATCTTCATTAAGCTCTTTTTATTGCCATAAATGCTTTCTTTAATGCATATTCTACTCCAGTTTTTAAATGAGTACACTTTATTAAACCTACTTTGTGTTCCTCCACATTTTCCCTCGTACTCTGAATGCCCAGGCAAATGATTAAACCGGTCTCGCCGCCCCAAAGCTGTCTCCATGTGGAAGGTCTGAGACTGGGTGTGGCAGCACGGTCTCCAGCACTAGCTGCGCATCTTCACTGTATTCTTCTGGGAGCACGCTGTGTAGCAGTGTAGCAGGGAGGCCGCGCTGTTGGCCAGGCATGGCTGTTCTGTGATGCGATGTGGTTCTGAAACTCGCTCGTATTTAGCGGTGCTGAGACCCAGTACAGACCGAGCAGCTGTGCTTTATGTACCTCCTCATTCTGCTGTGTGGGGGCGCGCCATGACGTGATTGGCTTAAGTCATTGATTGACAACCTCTTTTGGCTCCGCCCTTTATGGGATCCAGGAAATCTTTCCCTCCTGTTATTTGTACCTGTCATTTCGAGTTTTTCACCACTGTCAGGTTTTGATAGCAGGCAGTGGACTCGATGCCCTCTGTCTCAGTTACCTGAAGGAGCTCTGCTTTCCATTCATGAAACAGTGGAAAACTGAATAAATAAAATACTGTCGTGATGGTCCTCAGACTCTCCACATCAGCGACAGGGCCCTTTAGTTTTTAGGAATGTTTCCCCACCCCAAAAAGTCAGTGTTCTTGAATGCCATCGCTTTCAGTTACCACTAGTGACTTAACTTAAGTTAAGCTAGACGGTCACATCAGTGTAGCATATGAGCCAGGTCCTCAGGAGGACAAAACTTTTGACGGCTACTGCTACAACTTATTCTGTGAGGGAGGGGGGAAGGAGGAGAAATAAAAATCCACTTTTGAAAGGTCAGTTGTGTAATTCATCTGGTGCTGTGGGAAAAGTTGTGGGTCTGCTCTTAAAGAGTTTTTAAATGTGACTTGTGAATTGTGGCTTGTTTGATCGACCCGCCCTACTTTAATAAAGCGGGGGGGGGGAGAAGCCTTCCCCTAGCTTGACGTGAGCGGTGTCGTTTCAGAGAATGTTCATCGCTGTAATCCCTCTGACGTGTAGAACCAGATTGGCAGCAATTCGGATGACCGCAGTGGACAGAGGTTGTGTTTTAAGTGGTGATATTCTGTGGGGTATATATTTAGAGGCGACTTTGGCGCGATTGTCAGATCAGTTTGGGCCCTGCATGTTTCCACCACTACAATAGAGAGGCAGCCGTGTCAGTAATGTCTGTGTCGGGTTTAGATGTGGCCGTACTGGCTGCATGGGTATCGCACATGATCTCCCTGTTTTTGTCCGTGTATAAAAATACTCCGTCATCACTGTCGTAAGCGCTGAAAGATTTGTTCCGAATCTGCTGCGCTTTTAAACTCCTGACAATGGAAACTTCCTTGCCATAGGCGCATGTAGTCCTCGGGGACGTTTTAACTCGTTCAGGAGTAAGTTCACAAATATGTGATTTAGAATGTTCTTCACTGAACATTCTACTGGTGACTGAAAGCAGTGGAGTTCCAGAACACTGACTTAGAATTTAGAACATTGAGCAAACCTACTGTGCAAAGTGTTTAATAGTGTAGTGTACCTCCTCACCTGTCCGAATGGTCTGAAATGCATCTCTAACGGTTACATTTTTTTGTTTTTTACATTAATGGCATTTAGCAGACGCTCTTATCCAGAGCATACATATCTATACAAGTAACAATATCTATACAATCTATACATAAGTGCCATTACAGTCTAAGGCTAATCATGGTGGTGAGTTCAACCCTTTGTTGAAGGATCGGGCAATGTCCTGCCTGACTTCAGAGCGTTGCTGAACGTGCCTCTCCATGTGCAGAGTCCATGCAACGCACGCATACCTCCACGTACTGTTCCTACAAACCCACACAATACCCGAAATACACAGAGCCCTTTTGATGGCTGCCACATCGTTTACCTACTGCCATCTACCTACCTACCTACCTACCTAGAAACGGTTACTCGGTCAGTTTTGTTTTGACAGTCTTTAGCCGCTCATTGCCTTTGCAGCCGCGTATGCGCGGTTACTAGGTGTGTGACGGTTCTTTAGACGTCAGCAGAGCATCGTAACTGGGTGTCGGTGTCGGTGGTTTGATCCCCGGTGTAGCCACAATAAGATCCGCACAGCCGTTGGGCCCTTGAGCAAGGCCCTTAACCCTGCATTGCTCCAGGGGGAGATTGTCTCCTGCTTAGTCTAATCAACTGTACGTCGCTCTGGATAAGAGCGTCTGCCAAATGCCAATAATGTAATAATGTGTCAGGCCGTGTCGACAGTTCTTTAGATGTCAGCAGAGCATCGTAACTGGGTGTCAGGCCGTGTCGCAGATGTAACGGGTTTTTGCCCCGACTGAGGAACCGCACGGCGAGCGTAAAGCCGTGCGCTGGTGCGGCCGTCACACTGCCCGATCGCGGGGTACGCCGCCGGCCGAGGTGACCCCCGTACGGGTAAACGCTCCCGTTCACACAGCCGGGCAGGGGTGTGACTTTCCCACCAGCGGCTGATTAGCGCCGAGACGTCCGCCGTGGAGCCTGGAACTGCAGAGCGCAGGTTACAGGATGCGATGCGTCTCTGCCGGGCACACCTGTGAGCGGTTTCCGCCGGCTCCCCGCCGCGATGAGAAACCGACGCAGGCGTGGATGCATTACGGGAGGGAGAACGGTGTAGATTACTCTGAGGACAGGAGCGGCAGTATTCGCTTTGTGTGTCCTGAGAAATGTGTAGAGAAATGGAAGAGGACGGATACTCCAGCTTTTCTGTGAAGGGTTGATGAGCTCGGGATTGGCACGTGCACGTTCCCTCTTCTCTCGCCCAGAGCTTCACCCATCGGGAGAGGCTGGGAAAAGATGAAGTAGTACTGACGGGGAGGTCGCGTGTGCGTTTGGCAAATTATATATCCGTTCTCCTTCGAACGTCAGTTACAGACGTGGCAGATGGGGAGAGGTGCGTCCGCAGGTCGATCGTTTATACGTTATCCTTCCGCCAAGGGTTGTGCTGGTGTTTCCTCCGAAGAAAGGACGGTTCTGGAGTTCTTAACTTCTGGCTCCGTATTCCTTTACCGGTTGGGCTGTGCTTAAAGGCGGCGGATCTCGATCGATTTCCGGGTCAGGCGCTAGAAAAGGAAAAGGGGAGAATAATGAGTGATTGGACTGGAGTTGTGTGTGTGTGTGTGTGTGTGTGTTCGTGTTCTGGAGGAGCGCAGCCATCAGCGAGCCGTGTGGCTCTCTGTGTTGAGAGGGCAGGAACATGTTTTTTTTTTTCTTTCTAAACTTTTCCTGAAAATGGCCGCTTCAGGGCTGAGCGCGGCTCACCTCGCTTGACACGGGGTTTTGAGGAACGGCGCCCGTGGAACCGTCTGGGGCTCCCAGCACTTTGAAGAGCATCAGAGCCGTATTCCTGCAAGATTTATTACCCCGGAGTGCAGCACCGAGGGGCTCGCAGGCCGTGTGATGTAACCCTAATGACAGCGCAGTGGGCTCGGGCCGGGCTGGCACTCCTATACGTTTGTTTTGCCGGGAGCTTTGTTGTAACAAACGTGCGGCATTTTAAATGTCATTGTGTAGTACTTTTTTATTTTTGTGTTGTGGTTTGTATTTGTTGTCTCAACATTTCCCCCCCGTTGAAAAGAGCAGTCTGTAGGTCTCTGGAGCGCTCTTGTCTTGTTTGTGCTGTGCGTTTTAGGCTTCCGTTCGCCGTCCTGTGCGTTCCGTGCGTCACAGCGGTACGTCAGGCTTGTGCACACCGGTGACAGCGCGGCTCCCTCGCTGCGGCTCAGTAAAGTGCCCCGCGAATCGGCTGACTGCTGGAAATCTTGGACACATTTTACCGGTGACTATTTTGGTCCCAGGCTGCAATGTCAGTGGATGAAAATGCTGCTAAAGCTTTTTTTTTATTTTTTTATTTTTTTTTATTTTTTATCTTCTGTGGTTAACACTGGAGGGAACTCCTCTCCCCTTCCTTTGCGGTTCCTCAGGGGGCAGGGTGATGTCACTGACTGCTGACTTATGGGAACTCAAATAAAAACGCTCTTGAGGGAAAATGGAGGGGCCGTACTCATTCTGTTTAGGAATGCAAACGTATCATTTTTAGCTGATGCCGATTTATCATGTATCTGTTTGGACTAATGGTAGTTTATGTGGTCTATATGAAATGTGTTCATACCATAATCTAGGGCAGAGTTGGCCAACCCTGGTCCTGGAGAGCCTTGTTACTCAGCACTTAACTAATTAACTGCTTTAATTGATCAATTAACTCCCCTTACCTGGTTCTTGCATCTGAATGGGTTGCTGATTTTAGGGTAAAAATCCATCTCCTGTGGCTCTGCAGGACCAGGGTTGGCCGCCCCTGATCTGGAGTGTGTCATACTGTAGATGATGTCAGAGCACCATAACTGGAACTGGAAACTAGTCGCTTTGTGCTGCAGTCTCCCCCTGCCCTACCCACTGGAAGTATGCTTTTTGTAGCTAAGGTACATGCCTGGGACCCGGAAGGTTGGTGGTTCAGGCCCCCGTGTAGCCACAATAAGATCTGCACAGCTGTTGGACCCTTAACCCTGCATTGCTCCAGGGGAGGATCTCCTGCTTAGTCTAATCAACTGTTAGTCACTTTGTGTTATTTAGCTGACACTTATCCATTTTATTATTTATTATCGGTTTTGATTGTATAGTGCTTTTACAGAAGGCTGTCACAAAGACTCTGAGTCACAGAAGCAGTAGAGCAAACGCCAGACCTGATCTCCCAAAATGGGTTTTGTTTTTGGTTTCAAACCCTTCTGGATACTAAACGTACTAAATTCCTGCTTCCTGATGGCATAGTGTGTGTTTTGCCTCTTCACTGATGGGGTTTGTGTGCGTTTTGCCTCTTCACTGATGGGGTTTGTGTGCGTTTTACCTCTTCACTGATGGGGTTTGTGTGCGTTTTGCCTCTTCACTGATGGGGTTTGTGTGCGTTTTGCCTCTTCACTGATGGGGTTTGTGTGCGTTTTGCCTCTTCACTGATGGGGTTTGTGTGCGTTTTGCCTCTTCACTGATGGGGTTTGTGTGCGTTTTGCCTCTTCACTGATGGGGTTTGTGTGCGTTTTGCCTCTTCACTGATGGGGTTTGTGTGCGTTTTACCTCTTCACTGATGGGGTTTGTGTGCGTTTTACCTCTTCACTGATGGGGTTTGTGTGCGTTTTACCTCTTCACTGATGGGGTTTGTGTGCGTTTTACCTCTTCACTGATGGGGTTTGTGTGCGTTTTGCCTCTTCACTGATGGGTTTGTGTGTTCCGGAGAGTTGTGTAATAAAAACAGTCGCTCGGGGTGTGTAATTATGTGCAAGCGTTTGGCGTATTCATCATTTCATTTCACCACCTGTGGTGGTTCCTTTATTGCCTCTGCTTTAGTGTGGTGGATGGGCTGTGATATTAAAGTCAGAGAGGACGTTACAAACAGTGCCTTAATTCACCTGACGCTTCTGTAATTAAACGGGTAGCTGTTGGAATAAAAGCCATTTTGCTCAAGGTTATTTTGCGAACTATAATTATACTCCCATCATCTCTATCTGGGGCGATTTGCATCGAAGTGAGCAGGCTTAACATCGAGTGAATCTCTTCTGAATTTGCGGTCACACTCGTGCTGGTGTTGATCGGGCCGGTTGATGGGGTTGTAACACATCGGGGCCGTTAACAAATAATAAACAAAACAAACAAATGTTTGTTAAAAGGCCTCAAAAGCCTCTGTTCGGCAGAGGGCTGAAAATGGCTGTGTTGCCCTCGGTGGCCTGCAGGGGGTGCTGTTGTGTGTCGGCTGAGCTGTTCCACAGCTGCAGAGGTCACTCCCGAGGGCTTTTTTTGTGCCGTGCGCTGCTCTTCCCCGTGCGGTCTTTAGGAAAGAGTGGAGCCGTAATGGAGCCCTGAGGTTTCGCTGTGAAGAGAAGCTCTGTTGTGTGTTGGGAGTCCTTGAACTGGAAATCTGTCTTGTTCAGAGCAGAGTTTTAGAGAAGCGTTTTTTGAAGAACAGCATGGAGTACAGAATAAAATTAGGAAAATGGGGATTTCATTTTTTTTTATCAGCTACATGACTGAGAATCGTGTCTGAAGGGGGAAATGCCCAAAGCTAGTTGTGTGTTTTTTTTGATTTTTGATTTGAAAATGGCCTTTTTAACATTGCTTTCAAACTAATATCAACTACTGAAGAAAGCTGGTCTGCCCTGATCAGCGGAGATGGTTTGTCCCCTCTCCAAACGCTGATGTTCCCTGATCCAATGCCAGGCACACTCAGCCTTTCTGATGTATTAAAACGCTGGCGTGGTTGGCATGGCGATGTCGTTTCCAGTGCGTTTCGATGCTGTGGGATGTGTTATGTGCTCCTTGTAGGTACGGAGCTCGACGGCTAAAAGGCGGCTTTGCCGTTCCTGAAAATTAATTATCTCCATGGTTACCGCTGGGGCTGCCGCGTTCTGAGGGAAATATGAGACGTATACGTTCAATATTTAATAATCATAATATTCAAGTGTGAGCAGTTCTCATGTGTCTTTCTGCTTTAGGTACACCACTAACATAGAACCCAGACGATGAATACCGTATGCCCACTGAATACATTATTTCCAGCATGCTTTTATTGAACAAATTGCACATGAACAGCCAATCACTTTTTACAGAGCATCAATTTAAGTACTATTCATCTCAGTTTGTGCAGTCTTTTGCGATGCGTTCATCCCCCATGTTCATATCTCGATGACGGTGAATGTAGAATGTATCATGCGGCCCTAGTTACCTCAGGCTGAGTCCCCTTCAGTCTGCCGCGTGTGTCGGTTATGAATGGGAGTAATGAGGGCCTTGGCTGGAGGAATCGCATGCACAACATCAGGACAGGATGCTGCATGGGCTTAAATAATGTAAAGATGTCAACTGTAATTGTAAATACGTCTGCTGGCAAAAATTTAGTCATCTTTGAGCATTTCAAAAGAAACGTGCTACTTTATCTAAATCTTTCAGCTTATAAGCTTCAAATTCAGTTCTGAATATTGGTGAATGAAGATGTATTTTTGTGACCTGTATTTGGGGTGGATGTTTGCCAGCTGTGTGAGGGGACTGTTTGGCAGCGAGTTGTGAGTCAGGTTTTTCCGGGAGCGTCTGACGGCGGTTGGGAAGTTGGGACGTTGCGTAGTTCCGGTTTCCTCCTGACAGCGGCGGGAGTTCTCGGAGCGGGTCGTTGCGGAACGGGATCCGGAGCGCCGACACGCTTCAAAGGGTTTTCCACAGGAAAGGGGCAGAGCTACATATTACATTAGGCAGTGAAAAAAACTATCTTTAATCATGTTTTAATTATGGTTTGTCTGTGTTTTCCTGGCGTTTGCTCCGGGCGAGAAGCCGCACGGAGATGGCGGCAGCAGCAGGGGCTGGAATAATTCACCAGGCTGGAGAGTCAGCGGCTCGCCGGGCGCCAAGCGTTTTCAAACTGTTTATCTAATAAAATATTAGCGCCTCGCAGCCCGGGCTGGAAGTGGGGCAGTGCCCGGTGATTTCATTTTCTCCTCAGGAAGGTGAGAACGGGAATCGCAAAGCAGGGGTACGCGAGCGCTCTGGCCTACTTTAGAGGCAGGACTGGGTTTTTAGGAAGCTGTTTTATTTATTTATTTATTTATTTATGTATGGGTGTTCCGTTCTGGTATTGTCAGGGATGGCTGTGCGGTTTGCATTTCTCATGCTTTGGCGGGTGAAACGGCCTTGGTCCGTGACGGTCTCGTTGCGAGGCTGACCTAAACACCACTTGGCCCCGGTTTGCTGCGGCACTGTGCCTTCCCTGGGAGAATGAGCCATCCGTCAGGCCCGTGGGCAGCCTTGGTCTGGAAACTCTTAAAATGTGTTTCTGCGGAGTCCTCGTTTAAACGGCCTGGTCCTCTGCCTTTCTGTGGAGTCCCAGCGTGATGGGTCAGCAGGACCTTACTCCTGTAGGCCTGTGTTCTCCACCTCCATGGAGGGCCGTGTGTGCTGCTTTTTATTCCTGCCTCAGATCTTGCTTTGAAAAGGAGTTTCGTTTTTTGCTGAATTAGGGCTGTAGGTTTGCACACAATGTCGGCCGTATAAAGCAAAATCTGTTTGTGTTGGTTAAATGGCAATGTTGCTTATATTCTGTGTTTTAATGCAGCTGAATGCACACAGTTGAATGGGTAATTTGTATCAATTAAGGCAGCATTAATTGGTTGCTATAATTATTATTTTTACATTTAGTATTTTTACATTTCCCTGCATCAAATGGCACAGTTGCCTCGCAAGAAGGCTTTGGGTTCAAATCCTGGGCAGATCCTCGCTGTGTGGGGTTTGCATGTTCTCCCCGTGTTCACGTGGATTTACTCCAGTAAGTGTCCAGAATTGTCCGTCCCTTACCGGAAAATATGGCTGATCGATGAGGGAGAAGCACCCGTCATGCTGACCGATGGGCCAGAGGCGTTTTCATAGAGGGAATTGAAATGGATGGCGCCGGGAATGTGGTTTTTATTATTTTTTTTATTTTATTTTTTATTTTTTTTACACGGTTCTGCCGACGTGCAGGTTCTGTGTTCCAGGTGTGTGTTTCAGTGGGTTTAGGCAGGTTTTTATATCGCTTGATGAATCTACTGCAGTGTGCTTATAGGCTGAGAGGCAGTGTTCAAACCGTGCTCTACCTACTGCAGTGTTCTTATAGGCTGAGAGGCAGTGTTCAAACTGTGCGTTACCCAACGCAGTGTGCTTATAGGCTGAGAGGCAGTGTTCAAACTGTGCGTTACCCAACGCAGTGTGCTTATAGGCTGAGAGGCAGTGTTCAAACCGTGCTCTACCTACTGCAATGTGCTTATAGGCTGAGAGGCAGTGTTCAAACCGTGCTCTATCTACTGCAGTGTGCTTATAGGCTGAGAGGCAGTGTTCAAACCGTGCTCTACCTACTGCAGTGTGCTTATAGGCTGAGAGGCAGTGTTCAAACCGTGCTCTACCTACTGCAGTGTGCTTATAGGCTGAGAGGCAGTGTTCAAACCGTGCTCTACCTACTGCAGTGTGCTTCTAGGCTGAGAGGCAGTGTTCAAACTGTGCTCTACCTACTGCAGTGTGCTTATAGGCTGAGAGGCAGTGTTCAAACCGTGCTCTACCTACTGCAGTGTGCTTATAGGCTGAGAGGCAGTGTTCAAACTGTGCTCTACCTACTGCAGTGTGCTTATAGGCTGAGAGGCAGTGTTCAAACTGTGCGTTACCCAACGCAGTGTGTGCTCATTGGCTGAGGGACGGTGTTGAGTAATGATTGGGGAGCCCAGCTTCCAGGGGCTGCAGGTTTCTCTCCAGGTGGACTGTGCCTTCGTAAGCGTTACTCGAGTGTGTTGCTTTACTGAATATCCAGGTGACTATATGAATTTTATCTTTTAAACCAAGTTGGCCTGGGTTGAGTCTCTGCTAAATGCCAGGATGTGATGTAAATGAACGCTTAATAAACGTTGTCTTCAAAGGTCTCATCTACATATGCCGAGCTTGATATGCAGTTTTGTCTGATTGGAATTGTTCCCATTGGGATTAAGGCTTGAAACAGGAAGTTGCGTTCATTATCTTCCCACGGGGAATTTAAAATGGCAGAAGAGATGATTGTGTTTCACGGCCTTGTGTTTTTATGCATGTTTGTAAAACTTTGTGGATGAAGCACTGACCCAAACGTGTGTGTGGTGTGTGTGGTGTGTGTGGTGTGTGTGGTGTGTGTGGTGTGTGTGGTGTGTGTGGTGTGTGTGGTGTGTGGGTCAGACGGGGAATGGGATAGCAGAAGTGTGTATAGTGAGTGAGGGAGTCAAAGCCCCATGCTTTTCTGGGCGTTATTAAAAACAGACCTTAAACGATGACCTCACTTGTGAGGTGGTGGAGTTGTTTCCTAAATTGTTTTAAACGATTCTAAGAGACTGCCGCAACAACTTGTAAGGTCTCAAGTCCCACTCTGCTTGGTGGTTTTGGGCTGGCACTAATTAGCAGACACTCATGAAGACGGTTACAGTAACTAATGTAGTGTTTGTTTTAGGAAACAAATCATGGCCTATTAGAGCTGAACGATATGAGGAAAACATAACGTCGTTTCTCGCTTGTTCAGATCTCGGTGATGATGGGGCTGCACGATATCATATCTATCAGCTGCGTTGCTTTACCAGCCTTGGAGCTGTTTTTTGACATTTGTATTAAATTTTTTATTCCCCTGGCTTTACTTTAAGCCACGGCTGAATGGATGGAGGGCGGGGCTGAAGAGCAGCCCGTGTACCTGCAGCAGGTCGGTATGAACGATCAGACGCATGTGAAGTGTAAGATGAGGCCCTACATCCGGGCGCTTCCGCCTCGCTTTACCAGTGCACAGAGCGCCGCACGTGGGTGGCACGCACGCAGCAAATCATTCTGTGTGCACACTGTACAATAAAGCAGAAATGTCTCCTACTGGCCTGCGTTTAAACTCGTCTACAGCAACCTAAAACACATTTAACATTTTAAATTGCAGCTGCTACACTTGCCGTTGATGCAGCAAAAAAAAAAAAGAAAAAAAAGAAATTACATTTCTGAATTTTATTTAACCAACCAGGGCTCTTGAAAAGAAATTTTTAAAGGGAGTGGGTTAGATGTCCAGTGTAGTCTAAGTATGTGGGCAAAATTAGTTTTGGCTCTACTCCAGCGCATTGAAGTTGAAATGAAACTGAAATCTGAGGTGAAGGCAGACTTTTATTTTGGTATTAACATCCATATCTGGTGATCCATATAGGATTTGCAGCTGTCCTATTACTTTTGGTCCCCTAAAATGGGGGGCACTGTATGAAAATGGATGCATGGGATCACCCGATATGGATGGCAATATCCTCCGATTAAAGGCAAGCCTACACTTTAATCTCATATTCATTGTTTAATTTCAAATCCAATGTGCTGGAGTACAGAGCCGAAAATACCAAAATTGTGCCACCGTCCAAATACTTAGACTGCACGGTACACGGTTTCCGAGTTGATGGTTTGGAAACCGCTTGTGGTTTTGCTCGCTCAGAAGACCGAAACCGGTCATTAAAACATTGCACTCTAAAACATGCCCTCGTGTTCATTTTAATAAGCCATGGACGGAGGAAATGAATAATTGTAAGCAGCATACGCTCCTGTCGTGTTCTGTATCAGGTACTGCTCGTTGTCTCCCTCATCTCCTCTGTGGCCATCGAAATGGCCCGCGACGCCGCTCGTGTTGGTATGAAAGCTCACTTTGTTCAATTAGACCACTGTCTGAAGTATAAATACCTCCGAGAGGCCGTGGGTGGATTCTGTCTCGTGTCTGAAATAACCCGGCAGCTACGAGACCGGTTTCTCCAGCACAGCTGTGAGGTGGATGTTCTTTTCTTTTCCTTTTTTTTTTAAAAAAGAGGTGGTAAAGGGCTTTTATGGAGGGGGAGGGGGGGGGGGTGGTGTTTCGCTGCCCAGAGGTGAAGGGAGGGGCGAATAACCGGGCGTGGCCACTTCCTATGTGAGAGAAGAAAGGCCAGTCTGTTTCAGGATTTCACGCCAACTTCTGGTCTTAATTATTTAATTGACTCAATCATATCTTCTCTGATGTGTGTATGTGTACCGGCTGCAGCTGCAGACTGGGAGTGTATCCTAATGATTTTACTGTGCTCAAGTACAGGCTTGAACCCCGGGGTCATTTATAGAGCTGTCAGCAAATTAAAAACAAGGCAATTGGTTTGAACAAAAACCAGTATGCAGACCAGCCCTCAAGGACCCATGCTCTACTGCGTACGGAAGCCTTTAATCATCTAGGAAGCCTTCTGAGTGACACGTTTACTGGCTGTGCCACCCCACACCTTCTGAGAACCCTGGCACCTGAACCAAAGCTAAAGGCTTTACAGGCTATATTCGGTGTATTGATGTATATCAACGCTACTCAACTCCTCGTCCTGCGCGCAGCTGTGTCTGCAGGTAATGCGCTACAGCACCTGATTTCACTAATTGGCTTATCTGAACCGAGCGGGTAAAATGAGTGCGATCAGGTGGTGTAGAGAACACCTGCAGGCCCTGTGTCACAGGACAAGGGGTGGAGTAACGCTGATGCATACGATGCGCGTGGATTCATTTCCATCCGCGATGCAGTCGTGAAATAAGATTAAAATCTTGAATTTAAAAGTAATCCGTCTACAGTTTTTTTTGGACACTTTGAAATCCGCAAAATGGGCCATCCTTATGGATTCAGGACCTGAGGATATTGAAATGGTGTAATGTTGTATTGCGTTTGTTTTTTGCCCTGTGAAACAAACAGCCCAGTCGCACCAAACAAGCGCTCAGTCAGCCCCAGGCTCTCCATAGAATAAAACCCGTAAAGCTTTCAGATCCCAGCCCTGCTCTACTGCTGTACGGCCTGCTTTGTAGCAAAGCTTGTTGTTCTGTGCCTCTGCTCAAGTCTTTGTGTATGAGTGTGTGTGTGTGTGTTTTTCCACTGCACACACTCCAAATGGTTCAACTGCCCATCACCACGATTTGGCTGCTAGTGTCGCTTAATGCTGAAAATGATCATCCTCTACACTCCCCATTTTGTGTAAAGTCTTGTTATACACCCCCTGCACCCCTGCTATTCATGAGGGGGGTGTTGGGGCTCTGGTGTTCTGGTGAATTCCACAGAAGCTGCTCTCAGTGGCTCTCAGCCACACTCTGCAGCAGAGGGCAGCATACCTGCCCATGAGGACCTGGGCACCGTTACCGACATTGCTCATAGACCGTTGTTGGCAACACTGCTCATACTGTGGACTGCTCATAGACTGCCATGAACAACATCGCTCGTAGACTGCCGTTAGTGACATTTCTCATAGACTGCTATTAGTGACGTCGCTCGTAGACTGCCGTAGACTGTCGTTAGTGACATTGCTCGTAAGTAACATCACTTATGCCCTGCCATTGACTACAGTTTGCTACATGGCTCATAGCCTGCCATAGACTGCCATTGGCAATATGGCTCAGACCGCCTTGAGCCTGTTCCCCTCTTAATATAATGTCGTACAGAATCTGCTGGGAGCCAGGCTAACATTTAGTAATGCAAGCGATGCAATGCATTCCTCCCAAGGTCAAATTAGCTCTTATTCAACACTTTGCTTCCAGTCAATTTAAAGTTTGGGCTTGCCTTTATACATTATAAATGGCTGGGATTTGGTTTCGATTGCTAGCAAAGTGGCAGGGCTTTTTTTTGTGTGGATATGTCTGCAGAGGACCTGCAGTACTGGGCGTGTGCAGCACAGGAGGGAGCCGATGGGTGCAGGGAGTGCGTTTCTCCACCAGGGGGCAGAGCTGTCCTCCAGCCCTGTGGGCCTTGGTGCCTAAACCAGGGCAACTCCAGTCCTAGCCATATTCACCATGACCGATTCACTGGTAAATTAGACCGCAACAAAATGCTATAAATAAAACAAAATGGCTAAAGGTGCCAGATCATGTAAATGTTTGATCTAATTAAATGATTAAGAGCGTGAGTCGGTCTGAGACGGATGTGGTGTGGCTTGCCCATCCCTGGCCGAAGACGATCGCGTTAAGACTGAAGTTACTGCTCTGCTCCTCGTCTTTAGCCTGTGTGTCCGCCTCGCCTTCGTTTCACAGTCTGTGGCTCATTCAGCACTAGGGGGGTGGGGTTCTCCGGTCCCAGGGGTCTTCAGCTGGCTTTGATCCAGGGGCCCCCCCCACCCAGAGTCAGGCATCCCGGGGACCCCCATAACTGGTTAAAGGGGGGGGGGGTTCCCTTTTGCGTACCCAAATGTGACCTTTGCCCTTTGACCTGTGCGCTGGCAGGAAATGGGGCTCCCCCAGTTTAACACGGGTCAACAATGTAAAGTTCTGAACGACGGCCCGGCCCAGCCGTGTGTGGTCAGGTTGGATGGACGGGTAGAAAAACACATCCTCCTTTCCTCCACTCGTCTACTCGTCTCCTCCCCCCCCCATACTTCCAGATAGGGGAAGGAAAGGAGTGGAGGAAAGGAGTATTGGGACGCCCCCCCTCCTGTTTCAACATGGCGGACATGTTCTCCCTTGACTTGCAGCTTTATTTGCTGGTGATGTCTGTCCTCTGCCAGGATGTGGACCACATGATTTTGGCACTTTCCTGTTTTTACTGCCGTCCTTCTGAAATGCTGACTCTCTCTTTCGGTTTATTAGTCTTGTGAATCCGGCGGCCGGGGGGGGAGGGGGGGAGGGGGAGAAACACGGCTCTATTTTTAGGAAATTATTCATCTTGTAATTCATGCGCGACACCCGGTTTTAATGTGAGTAAATCAGGCCGAGCCTAGCGCGTTTGCTGCAATTATGAAATCCCGCAGTGAGCCAAGTGAAGGCAGGCAGGCGGGTTCTGTTCTGGTGAAGGTGCTGTTCTGGTGAAGGTGCTACCGGGCTGTAGAACTCCCCCCCCGAGGCTGGGATTCCGTCAGCATAGCCTGTAGCAAGAAGGCCCGTCTCACCCCCCCCTCCCTCCCTCACTGTGCTGTATTACAGTGGGTTTTCTGTAAAAACCTCTCACAGCAGGGAAGTGTAATGAAGGGAAATCGTGAAATCAGGATAAAGATCTGGGTGTACATATTATAGGTTTTATTTAGGGTTTTTTTTGGCAGTAAACCAGTTGTCCTCAGTCCTGGTTCCTGAGCCCTGCGGGGGGTGCCGGTTGGGTGAGCACTCGACTCCGACCCAAACTAGGGGGCCCAGGCCAGCCTGGTTAGGCAGCTGCTTAAACCGATCGATACCTGTTCTGCTCAAGTGAGCAGCCAACGGTCCCTGTGACTCTCCAGGACCCTGGACCATTGTGCCAAACGGTCACTCCTGTTGAGTTTATTTATTTTGGCGTCCGGTATGAGTGTTGGAGGACCCAGCTTTAACATCCTGTTCTTGCTGTGGCTCGCCTCATCGGTGGTGGTCCGCATGGCATTGGTCTCTAATTAGCACGTCTTTCGGCATGGCTAATCTTCCTTCTGCTGCGGCATTAGCGTGTCGGACCTGGGTCGAATATGTAATCGGATTTGGATTCAAATGCCTTTGTATACTTTATTTACTGAAGCTTGTCTGGTGTTGGAACCTGTGACATGCTTTTAAAAAAATTGCTCCTGGCAAGATCAATGGAGCACAGAACCGCATTTGAATCCAAAATAATTACGTGTTTGACCCCGGTCGTAACCTGGCGCGGAGTCTGCTGCCACTGTGGCTGAACAGGCTGTTTGAATGCAGGCCTGTTATTCGATTTCCTTTTTTGGAAAAGTGTTGAGAGCTGCTAGTCACACAGCTCAGATGTATGATATGAGCGGAGTATGTTCTGCAAATTGCCCCTGTAGAATTTAGCCTGTGCTGTTCATCATTGTCGGAAATAGTCAGCTCCGTAGGCAGAGTGCGTTCCCATGGCGATTCGGATCTTGCCGATCTCGCTTTTCGCCCGAGCGCGATGTGGTCTTTTGTCTGAGCCTCTTCACACAAAAGGACCCCCCCCCGATCAAACCAAGGCTGTGGTGTCTCGCGCCGTCCAATCAGCGATCACAATCGCCAGGCCTGGAGGGCTTGCTGCGCCTTTCAAAGCTCGCCGTTGATTGGCCGGAATCCCGCACATCTGGTTTCTATGGCCTAAATTAGCTGCCTGGCTGAAAGGGAACCTGCTGGAACCTGCGGAGCGCTGGCTGTGGGTAGTTTGGCGTCGGCGCGCTGTGTAACCTGGTGTGACGGCGCCCCCTGTAGGGCAGAGGGCGGTATGAACGCCGGCCCGGTCGTGGGGAGAGTGTGAAAGATGCGGATCTCCGAGCTTGGTGACGGAGGTGTGAGTCAGGAGCGGGGGAATCCCGGTTACATCATCGTGAGTGAGGCTCGCAGGGCCCACCAGGAAGAGTGCGTTGTCACCTGTTCCAGGGGTTCTGGAGTCAGTGGTGCTCTTCTGTTTCTAGGAAAACCCTTTCTAGCAAGCTGTAAAACTTTGGTCTGTGATCGATTGGTCTCATTGTAGCTCCGCCCATCATGTGCTTGAATGACATCTCATTGTGTCCCCTCCCGTTAATGGCTTGATTGACAGCTTGTAGCTCCACCCACGAAAAGGGCTTGATTGACAGCTCATTGTCTCTCCATGCATCATGGGCTTGATTGACAGCTCGTAGCTTCACCCATCATGGGCTTGATTGACAGCTCATAGCTACACCCATCATGGGCTTGATTGGGTGGGGCGACAATGAGCTGTCATTCTGAGCTGAATGAACATTCGGTCTGTCACAGTCTTCCTCTTTGTATTGGAAATAAGGCATCTCTCAGCAGGTAGTGCAGTGAGAAGGAGCCTTTGGTCAGCTGACGGGGGCCTGTGTGCCTCTGATATTTGGTACAGAAGCGCCACTTTGCCGGTATGGGTGGCGCACACAGACGGGCCTCCCCCGCTCAGTTACTTTTGCTTCACATAAAGGGCCGGATATGAGCTCCAAAGAAGCAAAACCTTTACGTTCTGCTGCCCTTAGAAATGACAGAAGCCCGCTCGCTTTGATGTGGTCAGTTTGCGATCGCTCGTGCGATTTGCATTTCTGAAATGCACAACAAGCCGTTTGCTTTATATGTAATTATTTTGTTCACCTGGATCAGGGATACTCCATCTTACCCAGAAATGGTTGGTGTTGGTGCAGGCTTTTGTTCCAACCGAGCAGTTGCACACCTGCTTCTACTGATCAACCACTAGAGTCTTTGCTGAGGACCTTGATCAGTAGACGCAGGTGTGTAGCGGTTTGGTTGGAACAAAAGCCTGCACCCACACCAGCCCTTTCTGGGTAAGATGGATTATCCCTGATCTAGATGCATAGCTTCTTCTACTCTAATTTTTCATGATAAAATTGATATTAAAAATGTAGCTTCTGTGGAAATAAGAAGGTGGTGGATGTGATTTGTGATGCCGTGGTTGTAGCCTCCTGCTGGTAGTGTTTTTCACACACGGCAGTCAGATTCCATCTTCTGCCCTCTGACATACTGCTTCAGCGTTAAACCAGGTGTGAACATTTTGTTTGGCTTCTGTTTTGGTCTGGTGTAAGTGTGGTGCATTTTCTAACTGATAGCTGACATATTCTCCCAATTGAACTACACTTCCCAGCATGCAGATGGCCCCACTCACTTGACTCCATTGACTTCTTGTCTGAAAAGCTGACAGACTTTGTAGGCGAGTTTTGCTTTGCACATTCTTTTGTATGTGGGAAGGGTAATGATTTCATCTCATCCTGCGTCCCTGCAAAACCAGTGGTAAATATGGGGATCTAAGTTTGCTCAATTGACGCACAGTTATGTCGAATCAATTTTATTCGAAATGCTATAGAAGTTAGTCATTGTGACGCCTGTATGGAACAGTAGTGTGATGGTACTCTCCAAACAATAGCTCTCACCTTGGCGAATCTTGAAATGAGTCAAACTCACCTCATTGTGCAGTCTCATTTAGCAAGAAAAAAAAAAAAAAAAAAAAAAATACAGGAATGGGATTTAAAGTTTAAAATCTATGACTAAAATAGCGTGGCTGTAGCAGTTGGCCGTTTTGTGACACCTGGATTGGAACAGTGCTGTATTGTAGTGGGTATTGCTCAGAACAATGGGAGCTTTCACCTTGGTGTTCACACCTCTACTGTGTGTGTGTGTGTGTGTGTGTGTGTGTGTGTGTGTGTGTGTGTGTGTGTGTGTGTGTGTGTGTGTGTGTGTGTGTGTGTGTGTGTGTGTGTGTGTGTGTGTGTGTGTGTGGTGAGGCTGGACTTGGAATGCCTCTGATTTGCACTGCCGTCACATTTGCTCCGGTAATTTCCGTGTGAGTGTAAACCGGACGGCCGTGCAGGTCCTGCCGGTAAATAGGTGCTGAATCATACCTGAGTGAAACGGGCGTGCGTCGCCTCCGATCGGGCCCGAGGGGGGCGTGGGGGGTTGGCTGCACGGCAAGCGGGACCGCATCCCGGGGGCAAAGCCGCGCGCTGGGAACGTTTTATTCCCGGAACGTGGACTTGTGTTTTAATGAGGAAAAAAATACAAACCAATTAATGGTTTTTGTTTTTTTGTGTGTAGGTAGTTTTCGGACAGGGACAGGACAAATCTCCAATAACCCCCTTGTAAGATTTTGTCCGTAATTGCATTAATGTACCCTCGTTTGAGTTGCTGTTCTAGCATACAGATCTGTGTCTTGTGTGCAGCGCTCAAGAGTTTGGGGGTAACAAAGATATGGCATTGTAGGAAATGCTGTAAATTAAGTTAACTGTCTCTTGCACACGCCAGTGGTTTCAAACCAAATCGCACACACGCATTCTTCATGCTCGCAGGTGAAAATTAAAAAATGAACCTATATGGGACCCAATAATGGGACTATTGATGATTTGTGGTCGAGTCTTATTAAATGAATGTCATTTTTGTGAACCTCTTGAATAAAGAGTGTTACTGCACGGCTGATTTGGCCTGAAGATAGTAGGCTCGACTGTTTGTGCTGTTAATCTTCCAAGCAGTTGCATTAAAAGGAAATGGATTTATTAATTATACACAAACTCTTATCAAGTGCTTTTAAAAAGTCCTTTTGAGCATTAAAAGCTAAACTGTATTTTGTTCTAGACCAGAAAAATAACAAAGCTATGTATATATAAATAGTTGATCCTGTTTTATCTTGTGTTTTCCTTATTAGTCATACTTAATGGAGCTAATTCTGTTTTAGGGTTCTAATTAGGGTTAGGCTCATGTTGGTGTTTAAATTGTAAGTTTTGGGATTAAGGCACGATTAGGCTTGTGTTTTGGAAGGGGGTGGGACGAGTTGGTCTTGGGTCATTCCGTGGGTCATTCCGAACGAGTGGTGTGGGAGTTGACCACTCAAACTTAGTGGGAATGTTCTTTATATTCAATAAATAATATCCAAAACATTGGCCTTGTTGGATTTGTCATTCTAGCGGTATTGGCTCCAACTGTGGCATTGTATAATCTTCTAAATGAATTATCTAATTGACTTAATTTTCTTCATGGCTATTCGTAACCTGAAATGGCTAGTAGCTGGAAGTTTGGAAGTCGTACACCATGTGGTGCTGTTGTAGTAAGCCATGAAATATTGGAATAACAGCATGATTTAGTGTTCACGAATGACAAAAAAAGAATTTCTGAGCAGCATTATGAAATTAAATTCCGGTGAAGAAAACACACATTCTCTGCCCTACTTGTATGTGATGTATAATATAGGATATAGCTCATCTTCTACCATTTCTTTATTGGAGGATTCTTCCAGTTAGTGATCAGGTCACCGAGCTTGTTCACTTGCACTTGGTGGGTTGAGGTAACATTTCGACGTGGACTAAAGTGCCATCCGAACTCCCCACCCTGGCGGGAAAGAAGTTTTTTTTTTTTTTTTTTTTTTTTCTTCCTCTGGGTAATCTCGGGACCGCGGTGGATTACTGAGCTCCCTGCTACTTCACGCCTCTATTTTAGGAGCTGCGCTCTAAATATAGCCCTTAAGGTGTGACGCCGTGCCGGAATCGGCTTCAGCAGACGCAGCAGGAAGCGATGGGCCAGCTCGTTAAACTTAGCGCTGCGCTTCTCTCCCTGACACGCAGAGCCCTTTGTGTCTCTGCTCCCGTCCAAGAAGCTCCTTCTGCAGGCCTGCCCAACCCTGCTCCTGGAGACCTACTGTCCTGTTGGGTTTCACTCCAACCCTAACAAAGCACACCTCATTCAATAGCTAGAGCAGGGCTGCCCAACCCTGCTCCTGGAGCCCTACTGTCCTGTTGGGTTTCACTCCAACCCTAACAAAGCACACCTCATTCAACAGCTAGAGCAGGGCTGCCCAACCCTGCTCCTGGAGACCTACTGTCCTGTTGGGTTTCACTCCAACCCTAACAAAGCACACCTCATTCAATAGCTAGAGCAGGGCTGCCCAACCCTGCTCCTGGAGACCTACTGTCCTGTTGGGTTTCACTCCAACCCTAACAAAGCACACCTCATTCAATAGCTAGAGCAGGGCTGCCCAACCCTGCTCCTGGAGACCTACTGTCCTGTTGGGTTTCACTCCAACCCTAACAAAGCACACCTCATTCAATAGCTAGAGCAGGGCTGCCCAACCCTGCTCCTGGAGACCTACTGTCCTGTTGGGTTTCGCTCCAACCCTAACAAAGCACACCTCATTCAATAGCTAGAGCAGGGCTGCCCAACCCTGCTCCTGGAGACCTACTGTCCTGTTGGGTTTCACTCCAACCCTAACAAAGCACACCTCATTCAACAGCTAGAGCAGGGCTGCCCAACCCTGTTCCTGGAGATCTACCGTCCTGTAGGTCTTCACTCCAACCCTAACAAAGCACACCTCATTCAATAGCTAGAGCAGGGCTGCCCAACCCTCTTCCTGGAGATCTACCATCCTGCTGGGTTTCAATCCAGCCCTAACAAAGTACATCTCATTCTGCTAATTAGCAGCTCAGCTAGATCTCTAGCTGTTGATTGAGCTGTGCTTTGTTTGGGTTGAAGTGAAATCCTACAGGCCGTAGATCTCCAGGAACAGGGTTGGGCAGCCCTGACCTTTTGAAACAAACATTTTGCATTGTGGTGCATGGATCATGTGATCAGAATGGCAGTGGAAATACTAGGTGAGAGGAGGGGCAGAGACCAGGCTCCATATTTATAAAGCGTTTAAGTTTAGGAAGGCTGATCTAGGATCAGTTAATCTGTCCATATCCTAACCTTATCCGCTGTAATCCAAAGGGCAAGACTGACCTCAGATCAGTAGTCCTGCATTGATGCGGGGAATATGGGGAACTTGGGCTGGGTGAAATGCCACAGTGTTAATTATCCAATGGTCATCGCCACCATGCGGTGTGTTGCCCTTTTCTCTCTAATCACTGCTGATGGTAGTGGTACGACAGTAAATCTCCAGAAGCAGGGTTGGGCAGCCCTGAATGTTATAGAGTGCAGTAAGGGTCATCTCATCTGCACCGTGTCTTACCCGGTCTTCTTGTGTCCTTCACTGTAAAGGGATATTTGTGTGTATATTTGAGTGAATGTTAGCTACATTTCCCCCCCCCCCCCGTTCTTTTAGCTTTTTGTCCATCTCCCCTTCAATCACATTAACTCTCTTTTGACTTGAGCCACTATCCTGCGTTGCTAATGTGTGCTTTAAAACTATTCATTTCAGCGAGGTCACAAAAATGAATGGGAGTGACTTGGTGCCGGAAAAATGTGAGAATATGCTGATAGTTAATGGTCAGCAGGGACAACTGATGTTGCTAATGTTGACTCTTCAGTGTGGACCCAGAACAGGTTGATTGGCCTGTTCCCTGTGCATGATTTTAAACCTTTGCTCTCTGATCACAATAATGTTTAATCTTACAGAGGTTGTCATTCATGAGTCCAGGTCCTTGAACACATTTATCTGCTTCAGTTGAATTTCAAGTGAAGAATTTTTCAATCAAGCTCAAATCTTCAGTTTGAAGGCTTTGTGTTGTGAACGTCCTGCCCTGCCGTATAACGCTGGCTAAATCTGAACCCAAAAATCAGCCCATCTGTCCATCTCTGCAAGACTGTGGAACCATTATGAACTCAAAAGGTCAAAGTGGGTGCCATTTTAGTTTTTCAGTAATGACCGTGATATGAACAGTGGCAATATAAACTGTAAGACCTGTCCGCATTGTACCTAGCCATTTCGCTATCTGAGAATATAGCCTAGATGTTTATTTTAACAAGGTAATAATCTGCATCCACCGTTTAATACAAAAAGGGTTTTAAAAGTGCCATATTGTGTAAAATGACATCTCCCCTGCTAGGATTATATGAGTTGGCGATGTTCTAAAAACACTGAAAGTATCAAAACAGTCACCAAACGGATCCACAGAAACCATCCAAAAAAATGTACATTTAAGCGAGCTGTTTGGAATAACGTGAAGTAGTGACACCACGACGATGCGCTTTGTTTGCGTCCGCACAGAGAATGGGACATGTGAAGCTGGATAGAGATTGTTTTTGGTACTTAAAACCAAAAAAAAAAAAATCAGGACCGAGGATAACACTAGAGAATGCACAGTATGAGCTCAGAACACCTCTTTACAAAGTTTACAAACTGAAATGAGCCAGCGCGACGTTATTTTATCATCTGATGAAAAGACCGTCAGAGGTGACCTTAAAGCTCGCTCCGTCTGTATCGATGCTCCACTGGCTGCATGATTCAGCCCTGCTTCTCTGAGTTTCATTATAGAGAGTGTCATAAAAAAGCTCATAAATTTAGAGCTTTAGATACCCCCCCCCGCCCCACAAAGGGCAGAATGAGTCATGGCTTTCTGGAAAGGTGGTTTTGGTCCCGGTCCAAAACTGTATTTTTAAAAAGTCTGCTGCTTCTCCCAAGTTTACCCTAAAGGATGTTAAAACTTTAGAGTGCCGCCCTTGTGATCTCAACGCCTTGTTCTTGTGCATTTCCAAAACATCTGACATTTCTGCTCATTTCCCCAGGAGATTTTACAATGTCATTTTACACACCTTTTCCTGCCTTCCCCCCCTCCCCCCCTCCACCCTCCTATGGCGATTGTGGTGTGTGAATTCGTATGTCAAAAAGTCTTAATTTGACCCCCTCCTCCTGTTAGCCAGTCTGCACGGGACCCACAGGTTTAATGAGAGGCGTTTTAATTCAAATATTCTCGTTATGAATGACTACGTGAATGTTGCACCCTGACTGTTGTTGCTGTGGTCTCTCTCGTGTCCACCTGCACACTAACATGGCGGCTTTAATTGGAATCTGCTCGTTTGTGTTTGCTGAACCCTGACTGTTGTTGCTGCTCTCTCTGTGTCCACCTGCAGACGGCACCTCCACACTAACATGGCGGTCAGACTGTGCGATGTGGCCTCTCTGCTTAGAAGTGGCTCGTGGGCGGCAGAGCCGTGGAGCGGGGTCCGTGGGAACTTCTCCTTCCTCCGTAGCCAATCGGCGAGCAGCGCTCGGGCCATACCACCACACACAACGAACGGCCCCCTCCGATTCGCCAGGCCTAATTGGAGTATTCAGCCAAAGGCGTCAGTGCATTTTCCATCTGGAGTAATCAGCCGTCTTGCGGACGAGGCGTTAAACGGAGGTCTCACTCTGGCTGTTAAAGATCCTGTTACACTGTTGGCAGTAGGATTGGAGTAGGTCCTGGTGTGCTGGCTAAATTCCCTGCTCTCTCAACCTGCCACCTAATAATCTCCTGATTTTAATTGGCTAATAATTCTATCCTCCCTCCACCTCAACTGGTGCGTAGTGAGTGTTCTGGCACAAAATGGCTGCCGTGCATTCGTGGTTTAAGCAAGTTTCCCCTAATCACTGTAAAGCACTTGGAGTGTGAGAAAAGCGCTATATATAAATGCAGTGGCCTAGCTATGTGTGTACTGGTATGGTCTAAAAGCCTGTACTTGTATGACTGTAATAGGCTATTGATGTGTTGCTGTTTTGAATGCAGTAGCAGAAATGTGGTGTGTGGTAACATGGTGTATTATAAATGGAAGCAATCCTTAATGGGATTGTTTCATTGTTTTTTTTTTTTCTCTCTGCCTTTTCTTTCCTCAATATAAATTTCAGTGAACGCTCTGTCCGGTGACGTTAAAGAAGGATGTCTCTTCACGCAGTTGCTTAGACACGTTTCATTTCGGTTTGAAGTTTATGCGATCGAACCTCTACTCTGCGGTTCAGTCCGGTAGATATAGGGCCCATTCTGACAAATGCCCCGGTAGGACATCGCTTATTAGTTGCTTACGTTCGTAGGGAAAAATGGTACTGCATTACCCATAATTCCAAACATGTAGGCGGACGTCGATTCAAAAGCTTGCTGGTCCTTTTTCCGATGGGTGAAGAATCGCTGTTTTTCTTTTTCTTGGGTTTTATGCTGGTGCATATTGCCGTTCCCGCCCCTGAGCATGCTGGGGTACCAGTTTACAGATGGGTTTCCCGGTGGTGGTTAGCGGTCGGAGCAGATGGTTCTGTGGATGGGGAAGCGTTGTCATTCATCAGTGCACACCAGTGCAGCTGCTCTCTCCAGTTCTGGACGAGGAGGGTGTGCTTAGTTTTATTTTTCTTGTTTCTTTATCTTTGCCTGCCACCTGGACTTTAAAGTAAACATGGCAAATAAAATGTTTTTTGTCTTTGTTTTTTTCCCTGTGGTCTGTCCCCATTTTATTTTTTGCTCATGGCTTTGCTGCAGTGTCCGAGCAGCCTAATGAGCCCTGATTGGCTGATCCTCAGTCCCTGTGTGGAGGGAGATTGGCTGTTACAGGGTGCGCTGGTCTCGGTGCAGATCAAAATCTTCTCCTGCTCAGCCGATTGCCACTCGAGTCCACACAGAAAGGTTTATTTTCATTTTTTCTTTCCTGTTGATCAGGATTGTTTTTCTTTCTTCCTACCCCCTTGGATCCTAAATGTCACCGGGGTACTAATTTGATTCATTCGTTTATTTGACAGGGTCAATGCACATTAATAACATGGACATATGGAGGCTCATTTTCACCACACTTTGGGCTTTGGATTAGTGTTTGTTTCTCTCCTGAATCCCTGCTGTCGAAGTGCTGAAGCCCTTGATGTACGCTGCACACCTGAGCCGTCTGCCTGTGGTTGAGACCTTTTCAGGGTCTGAACAACCCCTTAATTCACAGGCTATTCAGCACTCAAACACTCGCTCCACTGCAGCTTTTGAATATCTTGTTCTGATTCTCTACCTGCTGAGCTTCAGTGATATCATGGTATTAATGCAGCCATGTGTTCTTTACAAACTGGGCAACTTCCAGATGGCAGTTCAAAGCCTGTACCAGCTGTGGCTTAAACCCAGGTCAGAGATGGGCTTGGTGAAGTTTTCTTCCGAAACAACATGTAGCCATATTATTTCATTGTGACCCTCCCGCAGATGAGTTTGACAGGCGTAGGTAGTTACCTGTTAACCGTAAATGGCCTCTGTCTACGATGGTTCGGTCAATACCGCGTCTCCTTCATGGCTGTTGGATTAGTAGCGCTCCCTTTTGTCCCGTCTATGGTGGTAGTTTGATTTGTTTAGCCCACGTGCGTTTACTGCTAAGATTGCCGAAATGTTCTATATGAATACTGACGGCGTGGAGCCGTCAAACGGAGGCGTCTAGCCTACACTTGGTGCTGTCGTTAACCACAGGCGGTAGTACACTTTCTGTTAAGTTTGGCCCCTCTAACAAACTAAAATGGCCTCTACCCATTTAAATGCCTGCATTAGGGGTACTGTTGCCATGGCAGCTTGGAATATTTGCCCTCATTTTGAGACAGACATGCGAAGTGAATTTATACCCCAGTAACACACTCTTCCCTTTCAATGAACACCCAGCTTACCCTGCAGAAAAGCATTGTCCTTTCGCTGAAATTCATTCACCGAGGGCAATGAGACCCAAGAATTAATAACAATAATAATAATAATAATAATAATAGTAATAATAATAATGTTAGTGAAAGAAAGGAGCGTTTCTAAGATGAAACTGGTTTGAAGAGCATCCTTTTTTTTAACCGCATCCGGTCCGGGTCCCACCGTGGGCTTTCTCACCTGACTTCCTGTTTGTTGTTTTTTGTTTTGTTTTTTTAGCAGGTAATTGCTGCCATGGAAACACAGCTGTCCAATGGGCCCACCTGTAACAACACGAGCAACGGCCCCGCCACCATGTCCAACAACTGCTCCTCGCCCGTGGAGTCGGGGAGCATCGAGGACAGCAAAACCAACCTGATCGTCAACTACCTGCCTCAGAACATGACCCAGGAGGAGCTGAAGAGTCTGTTCGGCAGCATCGGCGAGATCGAGTCCTGCAAACTCGTACGAGACAAAATCACAGGTAGCGCCTTCTCTTCCAGCACGTTCTGTGACTATGTGGTCAATGGAGGTCAAACTTTTTTCTTTTTTTATGTTTGTAAAGAGGAGTGGGTTTGTATTAAGAAGGCTCTTCCCTTGCAGTGTAACGGACGGTTTAGAGTCCAGCAACAGAACACCGTTTTGACTGCTGATGTACACTGGATGTCCCGGTCACAGATTTATACATTTGGTGACTGGAGTGTGTTTTATCTATTTTTTTCTGACGTCAACGACCGCAGTCTACGTGGGGCGACTAGCACTCATGAATGTTCTGCAATTTCGGTCGAGCGACGGTTGTTATTGTCACTGGAGTATGAACTGGCCTCTGGATTAGATGAGACAAGATGGCCTTTTTAATTTTTTTTTGCTGACTCAGCAGTTCAGTGACATTCCGCTGAAGAACATCTGAGATTTTAGTAGCTGAATCCCGACTGTGGTAATGGCTTTTTATCACCGTTTCAACATTATGAAAATTGGATCTTTCCGGTCCTGCTCCTTCCAAGCTCCCATCCCCCACCTACGTGATGTAATTTCTGGACTGATGTCAGAAAGGCTAGTTTTGTTTTAATGATTTTGTGTGCGTTTTAATTCAGTTATATTTTTACGGAGGACTGTCACAAAGATGCTTTACAGAGTAACACTGTAATGAGGCGGCAGCTGTAGCCTAGTGGCTAAGATGCTTGACTGGGACCAGGTTGTTGGTTCAAGCCCCGGTGTAGCCACCGTAAAATGAACAGGGCCCTTAACCCTACACTGCTCCATGAGGGGGGATTAGCCGCTGCTTAGTCTAATCAACCATAAGTGACTTTGGATAAGAACATCACCTAAGAAATTGTACTGTACTGCGAGTAACAGAAGGGGTGGAACAAGGGCGACACCAGGCCCTAAATACCGAGCACACTAAGTTTAAAAAAATAAAAGAAAAAGAAAAAAACGGTCTGATGTCCGTAATTTGTGAATTATGGAAGTCTTCCTCGTGCTCCCAATTAGAGCAGAGGTCGTGTGTTTGAGGAGCGCAGCCCGACTGTAAGGGAGTGAAACGCTCATTAAGAGACCCCGCTCTGCCTCTCCCTGCAGCGAGCTGTGCTTCACGCAGTTCATTAGGCCCGTTTAATTGTTAAATATCACTGCTTTCATTTGTATTCTACAACACCGCTTGTTCTAATCCCTTTCCCTGCCACAAGCAAGATTCCGTTATTTAAATAATAATAATAATAATAATAAATGTTTGTCCACCCCAGGGGGGGAGGCTAGCTTTTGTTTTGTCGTGTTTTTCCTGAAATGCATTTAGGCTCTGTGGCCAGTTTTTGTCTGTTTTTGTATGAGTTCTGCAATCCCTGGATTACTTTTAGGGGATTTTTGTTTTGAACGCCGCCTCGTCGTACCCATTTATCTCACATTTTGCCGACCTGAGGAATATGTAATCGAAGCTTCGGAAAAGTTTGCCATTAATTGTCTGACTGCAGTTGCTCGAGTGAACCTTAAGGTGAATGTCACACTCAAAACCGGGCGGTGGCGGCTCTGACAGGAGTGAGAAACCCCAGGCTGTGGAGCCGAGCGGGCTGCAGCTGGGAGACTGAATGGGAGCGGAGGGCCCTCCTCTCCTGCTCAATAAACGGCCGTGTGGGGACAGGCTATCTCTGGCCTGGACCCCAAACCTCATCTGCTCCTCCACTCTTACCCCTCCCTCTCCCTCTCTGTCTCTCTCTCTCTCCCTCTCTCTCCTCATTCCAGCTGCAGGCTTTATGGGTTCTTTCTCTCTCTTTTTCTTTCTTTCTCTCTCCATCTCTCCCTCTTTCGCTCTTTCCATCTTGCTCTTCATCTCTCTCCCTCATCCCCTCTCTCCCTCATTCCCTCTGTCTCTGTCACTCCCTCATGCTCCATCTCTCTCCCTCATTCCCTATTTTTTGGTCTCCCTCTGTCTTGTACCCCTCTCCCTCTCCCTCTCCCTCCTCCAGTGTCTTTTCCCTACTCCGTCTTGTGAACCAGTTATCGTGGGGCCCGATGTTTTGGGCACAGTCTTCCAAACAGAGGAGAGGTGCAGTCATCCTTGGGAGGGCTAATTGCAGCCTGGCTGGTAGTGTGTATAAGTGGCACCCCCCCTGCTGTGTGACAGCTAGCTGCACTCCGGGTCTGTGTGTAGTCTCAGCGTCTGCTTTCAAACGCTCTTCTTATCACACTTCCTCCTTCCTCTGGGCTGTGATGCTGGGGGCAGTGCAGGGTGAAGTGAAGTTTATGAGCTGCGTTCGGTTCGGGGCTCAGGAGTCCGTGTTGGGGGCCAATCGTGGCGCCCAGGCTGAACGGAGCCTGGGAAAAGGAAACCTCTTGTGACGTCTCAGCTCCTCAGACACACAACCTTAATCGAGCGCCGATTGAAGTCCTTTCTGAAGGCTTTTGTACCCCGTGGCCCTGTGGTTACCCCCAAAAGTGTTAATGCTAGAGCCGCTTTGCCAAACGGAGGAACCTCTACTGCCCTTTGCACAACAAGACAGGAAGACCAAGGACGTGTTGTGTGAAGGGGAGTAGACATGCTCCAGCATGCACGGTGTGATTGGCCAGCAGCCTGCAGACCGCTGTTCTGAGAGGCGAGTGTGGAGTTTATTTTTGGGGGAAAACGGAGATGTTGTTTTTGTTGGTGTCGTGACCTGACTGGCCAGTAAACAGCTTGGCACTGACTTGGAGACTGAATTACAGTGCAATTAGAGGGAGGGAGTGCCATTTAAATACTGATTATGGTCATCCAATTACTGCATGTCGGGCTAATTCACAATTACAGACTATTAGCTTTAATGCCTTAAAGGTGAAACCTTCGTCCCAAGGTATCGCTGGCCTGTGATTGGGGTCTTCGGTACAGTGTGGATTCTAGACCCGAGAGGCAGGATTTTAAGAAGCCTCTTCTGCAGACAGAAATGCTATCACCTGCAGCCCCCCCCCTCCACCCCCTCCAAACTGAAAACAGTGCTGTGGCTCGTGATTAAACGTATAGCCGAGCGGCCACGTTTACTGGGCCACGCCGCGAACGAATTCTCCGTCGCTAAATTGGAACTGTCACTCAAATTAATTTCGCCATCTGCCGCGCCGCCGTAATTCCCCGCGTTTCGAGCGCGAGTCGTCTCCCCACCGCCTCGAAGTGAGCATCGAGAGAGAGAGGGAGTGTGTGTGTGTGTGTGTGTGTGTGTGTGTGTGTGTGCGCGCCTCTCCTCATCAGCTTAGGCCAAGACACAATGAGTGGCTGGGAGAAGATGCTCGCGTTGTTTTCACCAAAACAGCCCTCCTTAATCCAGGAACGAAGGCTGCTCTTCTGAAGCTGCCGTGCCAAGAGCTAGCATCCGGCGCTACGCATGGAAATAGCGCTGCCGTTATACTGACAGGAACCCGCGCTGGTGTCTCTTACAGATGATGCGGTAGAAGAAGCACGGGGCTGATTTGAGAGCAGTGAATAGCTGCCGCTTAATATTATATACCAGGGATCCACAACTTGTGGTCCTCAGGGGGGGCAGGGAACTGCTGGCTTTCCACCCTGCCTTTACCTGGGAGTCAGGCTGGTCAGTAGCACTAATTACCTGGGAGAAAAGAGGACCAGAGCTGGTTTTGAGGGCCAGGGTTGGTGATCCAACTAAATGCGGTTTCCTCATTCATCTCCTGTGGCATTGTAAGATTATCGATTTTAATACCGTTGGTTCTGACCCCGATGACTTCACAAAAACTCTGGTTGATTGGCTGTGGTCCTGATGACCCTACACAGGCTCTGTTCCTCAGGCAGACCTGTGTGTTTCTGCGTGAGTCAGGTGCTCTGCATCAGACCATCTGCTGAATGGAGGTCCTACAAGAGTCCTTCTTCTGTGGGCCGTGAAAACGGGTGTCATCTGATACTAAATACTGTAGTGTTTCTTTGACTTGCAATGAACAGCTTGTGGTTTCTTTTTTGGTTGTGCGTGGTCTGGTTTGTTTGCTTAAAGAAAGAGGTCTCTGGGTTAAGCAATGCTGGGGCTCTACTCTAACCCTACCCTAACCTCCTACAACTGAAGAGTAGGAGCCAATTTTACAGCGCGCAACCAAACAGAAAAACTTTTTCAGTTCTTTCAAAGCATGCTTAACATTTACAGGCCAATGTCCCGGTGCCCATTTCATGAATGTTCACGTTGTGGTTGTTTACAGAACCAGTGTTTTTTAAACGAGATGTGGCTTTTTAAATTATAGCCTCCACAGACGGCTTTTTGGAGTGTGAGCAGATGGCAGTCAGTTCCACTAATATAGATGGAGTTGATTGCTGAATTCTTCTCAGGCAGGGGGTGCACAGCAAGGGCCGATCTGTTTCAGGATTTTGTGGCAACTTCTGCTCTTAATTATTTAATTGGCTCAATCGTGTCTAAATCTGATATGTGTATAAGCACCAGCCACAGTCACAGGCTGCTTATTAGTAGATTTTACTGATCCAGTACAGAAGTCAACCAGTGTAGTTTATAGAGTGGTCAGAACCAAAATCCAGCATATAGAGGTGCGCCCCTATTTTAAGGGTTAAGGGTGTGGCTGTGCTCTCTGGGCAGGGCTTGTACTGTGGAGGGGGGGGGGACAGGGTCCCGAAGGGGACGGTGTTTAACGGCGTGTGTTGTGTTTGCCTGCAGGACAGAGCCTAGGCTACGGATTCGTCAACTACGTGGATCCGAAAGACGCAGAAAAAGCCATCAACACGCTAAACGGCCTCAGGCTCCAGACCAAAACCATCAAGGTAAGCACTTGCTCCCTCCCTCCGGGCCTGCGAGAGCCAGGCCTTCCCCGTCCTCCTCCTCCCTCCGTGTCGGAGAGCGGGCTGCACGAATCGTGGATCTGCCCCCCCATGCTTTTTCTCCCTGGTCTTTTGTCTGGAGCCGGGGTGTATGGTCTTATCCGAAAAAGGGCCAGGGTGGGGGCGGCTTTTTGTCTTGGCACAGCACGACGACACCGGATTCAATTCTCTAATGGACTTCAGTCAAGACCTCTATAAGTAGAGTGATGTTGTGTTTTGATGCTGGGATGAAACAAAAACCTGCACCCACGCCGGCCCTGTTGGCATCAGATTGGCCCCCCCTGGCTTGAGGTTTGTATTTGTGCCACAGCGAGTAGGTCTTTGATTCAGAGCCTCGCCCGGCAGTGGGACTGAACTCAGGTGTGCTTCGACTCGTCCGTATCAGTATAGTGGCAGTGGCTTCCTCCAGTGGTGAAGTGAAATTTACTCATGTGCTGAAATGGGTTTTATTTGCCTTCAGCGCCGCTGACCATGGACCGAGTTTGAAGAGCTGCGTTAGTGCCGGGGTTAATGAAGTCCATGTGTCCCACACTTAATGCAGGTTTTGCGTTAACCCTAGATTGAGTAGCGCTGATTTTTATACTCATGCATTAAGTACTCAGCCTGAGTGTGTTCAGATCTGGCAGTGCAGGCCTAAATGGAATGGGTGCTGTTTGTTTACGGTCTGAGAGCTGCCCCGTATGATGTAAAAATTAATGATAACTGGAGAGTTACGAGGTGTTCTGATGTGGTTTGACCCCCCTAGATTTGATCAAAGAGCTTTCTATTTGAACTTCGCAAAGCTACCAATGGCTGTGTAAATATTAGCGTCAATAAACCACACAAATGTCAGACACCAAGTCTGGGTCATTGCCTGTTGTAATTTTTTAAATATATATTTGCATTTATATGGGTTTGGGGCTTTTTTTTCTGTCTGATAAAAACACAGTATCCTGCTTTAACGCACTTTAGTCTCTGGGTTATTTTGTCTCTGCTTTTTTTTCCAAGGCAAGGGAAGAACCTGGTCTCCCAGTTCTTCAAGCCTCCCCCAGAAGTGGGTTGACTTGTTCCTTGTTCCCTCTCCTATACTTTTTTTAATTTATGTTAAGCCTGTTGAGTTTTAAGAAGTTCTCTGAAATTGGAATCGGGGATAAGAGACTTGCCATTCATGTACTAAATCCCCAAAAAAAGAAAAAAACTGCCTTTTCAATGTAGAGTCTTAAAAAAAAAAAAAAAAAACTAAGACGAAAAGAAAAACTAGAACAAAGGGGCAATTTTACATCCCCGTCCTGAGATATTCCCCAGCCGCCCTGTCACAGGCGTAAATAACCTGGGCGAGATGCGGAATACACTTTGCAAGTATTATCATCAAATGGAGTGTGAAGGTGAGGGGGGGGGGGGGGTGTGAGTGTTTCACCTTGGCTGTTCCCCTAGGCCTGGGCTTGTGAGGGGGGACGGGGGGGGACATGGGGGGTGAGATCCGGGGGGTGGGAGAGGGGTCTTGGGGTGGTGGGGTGGTGGGAGGGTGGGTCTATTGATCTGGGAGCACCAAGAGGGAGCCTATTTGGAGATTTAATTAAAGCGAGTGAGTTTTATTGATGCCATCCACGGGGCGAGGTGGTGGAGGAGAGGCGTTTAGCAGGCCTGACAGCGTAATTAAATACCTCTGCATCGCCTCAGCCTCTGTCAGGGCTCTGCCCCAACACGGAGGGAGGAGGAGGAGAGGGAGGAGGAGAGGGAGGAGAGGGAGGAGGAGAGGGAGGAGAGGGAGGAGGAGGAGAGGGAGGAGGAGGAGGAGGAGGAGGAGGAGGTACGGTCTCCAGTCCCGAGGCCATGTACGCTCCCCAGCTCCTCGGTGTAGAAACGCCGTTTCATTTCAGCTGCGCCCTCTTCACTAATGGCTCTGTCGCTCTCTGGGGAGTGGTATTTTTGGAGGACCGGTTCCTGGGGGCACTCGCGTTATTCCCGTGCGTCAGCAGCGTAAGGTGTGATCTCGCGTGTGTAATTGGGAATGTTGCGGATGCGGACGGGAATGGGATTCACACTTCTCCCCCCCCCCATCCCGTTGGTTTTCCCTGGTTTCCGTATGACGGTTCAGCAGCTGAAGCGGCTGAACACACCTCTGTGTTTAATAACCGTCAGCGCCACTCTGGCCCAAACTGCCCGTCCCGTTCCCAGGCCTCCCTGGCCCTGGGGAGGCTCCTGCAGCGTTTAATCCTCAGACACGACTAGTGTTTGAACCGGCCCGTGTTGCGTTGTGTGTTTCAGGGGCCTTTTAGCGTCCGGCTTTTAAAATGCAAAACCCCCCTCCGCACTCTCGCCAGGGGTCAGGAGTGACATTTTATCCATCCCGCGTGCGTGCGGGGAGGTTGACCTTTAACCCCTGCCCCTCTGCTTGGTCGGGCTCCAGGTGTCCTACGCCCGGCCCAGCTCGGCCTCCATCAGAGACGCCAACCTGTACGTGAGCGGCCTGCCCAAGACCATGACGCAGAAGGAGCTGGAGCAGCTGTTCTCCCAGTACGGACGCATCATCACCTCCCGCATCCTGGTGGACCAGGTCACAGGTGAGCCCTCCGCGGGGGCCAATCCAGCCACGGGGGCTGCAACGCGGCCTTTCCCCCCACACTGCGGTTTAGGGGTCAGTGCCGGTCATGCCGTGCGTTTGCAGCTTTTATAATGTTTTTCAAATTATTGTTATTTTATCATTTCCCTGCTGCCGTGAGAGAATTGAGTTCCTGTGCTTCGTATGAAATGCTAATAAACGATGAGTTCCTGTGCTCCTTATTAAATGGCAATAATAAACGGAAAGCCGGTTAAACTTTGGAATGTAAGCATTCGGTTATTAAATGCTTAACCATGCCATTATAAAAATGAATTATGCGATTTCAAATTATTTTAAAAATAATTGCTGTTAATTACAATAAAAACAAAAATATAAGTCCTGGTTATTTTATGATTAAAGTTCAGCTAATGAGAATTCCCTGGGCATTAGTTTCTGGCTAGCTTAATAAAAATAAGTACTTCATAGTTTGATTAGGCTGTGGTTATTTCGCTAATTTGAAATCGTACATTTGGTCCTCTTGTACTGAACCTCAGAATTCCCGTTGTGTGCTGTTCAACGATATCCTTTCACGCAGTGGCACACATTCTTCGCCCTCCTCATTTGACGTGTGTCAGACTCCCAAAGATTCACTTGTGTTTGCGTCACATCTGTGACCATATGATCGTATGACTGTTTTTCAAAACACATGGCGGTCGAACTGCATTGTGATCCCCAGGGCTTTCTATAGGGCTTTCTATGGGGCTTTCTATGGGGTTTTCTATAGGGAGCCTTGGTCCATAATGGGTTAACGGCGTATGTGAACTCTGCCGTGGTCTCTCCTCTCAGGCGTGTCCCGAGGGGTGGGGTTCATACTCTGCCGTGGTCTCTCCTCTCAGGCGTGTCCCGGGGGGTGGGGTTCATACTCTGCCGTGGTCTCTCCTCTCAGGCGTGTCCCGGGGGGTGGGGTTCATACTCTGCCGTGGTCTCTCCTCTCAGGCGTGTCCCGGGGGGTGGGGTTCATACTCTGCCGTGGTCTCTCCTCTCAGGCGTGTCCCGGGGGGTGGGGTTCATACTCTGCCGTGGTCTCTCCTCTCAGGCGTGTCCCGGGGGGTGGGGTTCATCCGGTTCGACCGGCGGATCGAGGCGGAGGAGGCCATCAAGGGCCTGAACGGGCAGAAGCCCCCCGGCGCCACCGAGCCCATCACGGTGAAGTTCGCCAACAACCCCAGCCAGAAGACCAGCCAGGCGCTCCTCTCCCAGCTCTACCAGTCCCCCAACCGGAGGTACCCTGGACCCCTGGCCCAGCAAGCCCAGCGCTTCAGGTAAAAACGCCCTTCTCCTGGAGACCGGGCGGGGGTGTGAAACTCTTACCGCGCGCCTCCGCTCACAGTGGGGCCTATGACGAGCCGCTCTGACGGGTTTAAACTCAGCCGGCAGTTAGGAACCGTGCGGCTGGGCGTCGGAGTGGAGGAGGAGTGCCGCGTCTCTAATGGCCGTGTTGACAGCGCGCTGTCAGAGCAGGAAGTGCCGAGTCAGCGGGCTGAACCCGAGCCGTGTGCGCGGGACTGCTGCTCCAAGTTTACGGACAGCTCCTTTACCGCGCCGGCTGTGTGCGACTGTTACTGTGGCAGGCGATGTCATTTCTGCCACTGTGTGTGTGTGTGTGTGTGTGTGTGTGTGTGTGTGTGTGTGTGTGTGTGTGTGTGTGTGTGTGTGTGTGTGTGTGTGTGTGTGTGTGTGTGTGTGTGTGTGTGTGTGTGTGTGTGTGTGTGTGTGTCTCTTTGCCCGTGCCTTATGTTTTGGATTTGCTTCCTCCGGCTTATTTGCAAATTAAAACATAAGGGAGAAACTGTTTTGTGAAAAGGGGGCAGCCAAGCGCTCGCTGAAATCATCGTGCCATGAAGAACCTTTTATCCGCATCGTTTCGCCTTTTTTTAAAAGTTTTTTATTTTCTTTTTTTTTGTCCCTTGCGATGAAAGAACACGCGCTCCAATATACAAAATATTGAATAATTAAACAAAGTTTCGATTTCCTGCAGGCTGTTTTTTTGCAGGGTTTGATCAAAGCAAATTCAATGCACTTCATTATGGTAATTGAAAGTTTTATTTTCTCTCAAATTGTTATTAGCTGCTGGTCAGATTCCCCCTTTCACGGCAGGCTATGAAAAGGAAAGTATGGAAGTGTTTCAGGAATTTTCTGGAAGTCCAGCAGTTTACTTTAACCCCCAAGCGGCGCATTGGAGTGGTTTTGTAATGCCTTCATATCTGCAGTCTGATGCCGGTGTTTTCTGCTAATGCACTGCTTGTGTTTTATGTCCCTTCAGGTTGGATAATCTCTTAAACATGGCGTATGGAGTCAAGAGGTAATTATTCATTACTAATGTAAGAGTTTCTGTGCAGTTTGGGAGAAGTTTGGATGTGTGTGTGTGTGTGTGTGTGTGTGCGCGCTTTTTTTTTTATTTCACTGTTTCCGCCATTTTGCTGGCACAGTTTTCTCTAATTTTCTGTGAGACTGAAACCGGGGTGTAACTCAGGCAGGTACACTTTGAGAGTTTTGTGCTGTGTGTGCAGTCTTATGCGAATGTGCATAATTCACGCTGCAGCTTTTAGAAGCTCAAAATGCAACCCAACTGATGCCAAAGTATTTCTAATAGTTTCATATTTTAGGTCACAACGTTACCTTGGTACACATTAAATATGTATTTTACCCATAAATGTCGCCAGCAGGAATTCAGTGGAGCTAGATGGATTCCAGGTTGGCATCAGCAGTTGGTGATTTTCCGTAATGTGTGTGAAGTAATTCTCAAATCCTCATTTTAAAGTTTGGGGTCTGTTTTTCCCCACACAAGCCATTTTAAAGCTTGCGTTTGTTCCTTTTAAATACCAAATTGTCAGTCTTATCTGCGCTGGTGCAATTAGACTGGACTTCTGCAGAAACATGCCTGTGGCCAAATCAGGTAGCTTATTCAAGATCAAAACAGAAATAACAGTGTTTGATGCAAGTCTTTAAACGCAATGTTTTAACAGTCTTCTTCATCTGTTTGATTAGAACTTGACGGGAAGGCGAGTAGGAGGTGTGCCTAGTTAGAAATAATAATGAATAGTTTTGAGGAAATTGTAAAAAGCTTGTGAGGATGGTACGGAGTTGGGAAGGGGCACCGAGACGGGGTGGGATTGGATCAGAATAAACTCCAGCGCTGAATGCTAATTCAGCACGGAGCTCAGCGTCTGACTCTGACATCTGCCTGGTAAAGACTGTAATCAGGAGAGCGGACACGTCAGGTGTGTCCTAACCAGAGTCGCCTGGATGTTGGCAAACTGCTGCTTAATTCGTCTTTCAGAGGTCGACTTCGGCAGGTGCCTGTTCACATCTGGTTTTAATGGAGTTCTGCAGGCGAAGTTACACCGGTGAATTCACGAGTGAAGATGGCGCCTGAAATTTTGATGGCGCTTAAAAGGCAGCCTCTTAAGCGAACATGGATACCTCATCAATTATTAACACGCTCATTAGCTGATAGAGCTGTGATTAAGTGCTGCCTATACAAAACTGCCTGGTACTCCGGTATGGGAGACGTGTATAATTGGCAATTCAAATAATGCAGCCATAAGATTCTTAGGTGGGGGGGGGGGTGTATACCCATTACATTACAGTATAGGCATTTGGCAGACGCTCTTATCCAGAGCGACGTACAGCAAAACGCATACCCATAACCAGGGACAAGTGCGCTGAAAGACCCTCGAGGGAAGTAGAGTTTCAAGTGCTTAGAGTACAACAAAGATAAAGACTAGGGCCTATTTGATTAATCTGAAAATGGATTGTGTCTAAGACTGTTTTTACAGCGCAACGCGATGGAATGATATACACTCGCGTCAGAACAATAAACTGCTGTATTGTAGGGCACGTGGCATTCTAGCCATGAATCGAGCTTAAAAACCTGCCTCCGATTGCGATTGCTAGTCTTATTATGCACAATGTTCACCATTTTCATTCACTTTGACCCCATTTTGGGTGTCAGCCAGTGCGTATAAACATTTCTTCAGCGTCTTCATAAATGCAGACTGTTTCTGTTTTTAATCGTGCGTCCCCGCTCAATATTCAGAAACGCGTCTGATGGAATAAATAGCCCAGAGTTTAGGCGGTAAGCTAGCGCTCGTCTGGGAAGGTTTAATGGGACGGTAACGCAGTAACTGTTTGAGATAAAGCGCTCTGTGAAATCCTACGGTTGGCATCATCACTATTTGGTATTGTTTGAAGTGTGACACTTGAAAGAGTCGCTGGATTATGTAATGATAATTTTAAGTATACCCGCGTAAGGCAGGTGCGTTTAATTGGGGAGGCAGATGGTATTTTGGGATTTCAAAGGTGGCGATGCAGGCGGAGGAAAGCGGGCGGTACTTTGATGTCCGTATCGCGCGCTAATGCTAATGCGCTTGGTGTCGAGAGGTAGTCTGCTAATTCCACTCCTTCCTTGTACGTAGTTGGCTTGTATTTTCTGAGCAAAAAGCCATGAGATGGGATTTTGTACCTGTCGTGCAGCACCGTGTGAATTATTTGCCGTTCTTCTGTACTGTGCATTAACCCTTTGGTTATTTTTTTTTAAACATATGTAATTCAAAATCTGTTCTAAACTCCGCTGCTTTCAATTTGCAACAGAGATGTTGTTAATTGTTGTTAATTCCAGCAGTGGAATGTTCAGTTCAGCCTGCATTTACCCGCTGTGCATGTATGTTTTGGCACTTGGCTGATATAATACTATAATGTGCTCTAATCTTCATGCGTTTTTTCGTTGTATCGGCAGTAGGACATTTTCCTCAGAGTGCACGCTGCGTACTGTACCTGTTAATCTGCAGAAGTGAAGGGTATAATCAGGCATGTGCTTGTCTGGAGTGGGTGCTACGCTGGCTAAGTGGGCCCTCAGCCCTTCAGGATTCACCTGCGGTGTGTGAGGTGTGTGACCTTCCCTGCCATGCTGGCCCGGGGGAGTTACTAGAGGTTTCACATGGAGGTGCATGTGCTGTACGTGTACGGGTGCCTGATTCAGCTCCTCAAACGCTTGACTTTTTAAATTTGTTTTTATACGCAGCGCATTTCTTTCAAGGCCCATCTGTCCACCAGTGTTTGGGCGTACACACACACACACACACACACACACACACACACACACACACACACGTGCAGGTAGTGGTGACCCATGGTTAGAGGCTGGTCGGGGTCTGATATGAGTTGATTGTTTTGATTGGCCGGCTTGATGGCTGGCTTTCCTTCTGTCATCGGTCATTCTAACGGGTCTTTCTTTGACCGTACAGAGGCTTTAAAATGTGTTCGACATGGATGGTTTCAACACAAAAACGGGTCCAGTCTCACTTCAGACATTTCTAATTACACTTCCTTTAGTCAAGCGCATCTCCCTGAATGAAAACCCCTTTTTAGTCAGAATTACTGTTGTCAGCTGCACTGCCTGGTCTCCTTCATAAGTTAGTGTTGAGCATGTGAAGTGGCACGCTCCTGTACCTGCTGCTCTCTGGCTATGCTGACTGGTCAACTGAACTGCTACTGAGCTCAATGTGAGAACTTAACCTACTCCTCAAGGGGTAAAAGGGGTATTATTTCCCCCTTGTGTTCTAGCTGGACTTGTCTTCCAGTGTTCTAGAACTTTGTTGCTTTCAGTCACAGTGGTGATTGTGACATCAGCATTAGAATCATCAGTGGAGAACATTCTAATCGCATGTTTCTGATCTTTCTGCGGTTGAAGGCAGAAAGAGCATGGCCATGTTTGGGGACTCACATTAGCAGTGTTGTTCAAGGCTGTGGCTGTGTAAATTCGCACTGTGAACTCTCACACAAGCAGCTAGACTGGCTTAATATGCCTTCCTTGGCTGATTTTTTATTTTTATTTATTTTTATTCCAGAGTCCCGTAAAATATTCCGTAATAAGTCCTGGATAGACCATGAGTGCTGGAATTCTCTGAGATTCCCTGACGGGGGTGGGGGTGGGGGGGGGGGCGTCGGGGCGTTTTTACTTTTTGACAGAAAAGTTTATGTTGGCGTGAAATTGGCAGCCGTTTACGGCCGGGCTTTCTTGGGAGGATTGTCACCGCTCTCCTGGTTAATTGGGCCAGTCAGCACGGAGGAGAGCGCGGGGATGGAGAAGACTCCGGCCCACGCCTGGTCGACAGCCAGCCAGCGATCCGAGTCTCCGGAGCCAGAGTCTACCTGCAGCCTACCTGCAGCCTACCTGCAGCGATGGGCCGTGTTATTTCTGTAAGCGCTGGGGCAGGATCCGGGCGCCAGGCTCCCCTCACAGCACTCTCTCCAGCGCTGTGTATATTTAGCTCTTTTTAAACCTGCCTCTGTATTCTCATCCTGCTGTCAGAGCGTCGACAGTGCCCCTCATTTAAAATGGCTCCGCCGTTTAACTGCCCTTTATTTGCATCCCGTGCCTGCGGCCATTTTGTCCTGCCATTTGTCCTCCTGGCTAAAATCCCAACCTGGCTCTTTCACCCTGCCACCTAATTGTCCCCTGATTCAATCTGCAGAAGCATTGCTCTCTCCCTCTCCACTTCAGCTGGTGTGTGCTGGGTGTTCTGGTGCAAAACGGCAGCCGTGCCTCACCCAGGTGGGTGCTGCACACTTAGTGATGAGGGGGAAACTAGCCTCAACCATCGTAAGTGGTGTCTAGAAAAGCGCTGTATAAATGCTATCCATACGATCTATTTTGTTGGGTTGTTTGACAGTTAACCTGTTATCATTCAGTTGCACTCCTTGCCTGTGGCCATTTTGTTTGATCGGTTGGCGGTTGACCTGTTCTCATTCAGTTCCGCTGTCATTTCGGAGCTTGTTTTTCTGGCACTGTGCACCACCGTGGGAACAGGGCGTGGTAAATGTCTGTCGGATGAGGACCACTGTGGTATCAGGGTGTGGTAAATGTCTGTCGGATGAGGACCAGAGTTGAGCAGGGTGAGGTGACTCAAACTCAGGTGTGGAGCTCTCAGGTGAGTCATTATTCCCTCACAGCTCTTTACCAGCCTGAGATCCTGTTAGCGTGCGGATTCGGGGGGGAGGGGGAGAGCGTGGGGTAGAGAGGGAGTCCTTAATTCACCTCCCCTCCTGCTGTTAGGAGGAGTTTTAACAAGTTTAAGGATGACTGGTGGCTGGTGTCGGCTCACCGTTCCAGTGCTTTCCCAAACTCCTGAATGCTCCGTCAAGCTTTTCTCCGATAGCGCAATCAAGAATTCCCGCTTGTTCTGGAAAACCTGGGAATTTAAAGACGAGTTTTCCAGTCACTGAAATACTCCTGGAAAATTGACAAAATGTCATGGAAATAATTGTGAGTTTCAGGAAAATTGTGCCCTCGACTATTAAGCAGTATTTCTAAAGCTGAGATTGCAATTTCTTCCCATTTCCCTTTTTTCATATTTTTGTATGTTGCTGAGTTCACACAGGTTACTGTGATTGTACATTGTCCACCTCACCCTGGCTCTGGGCTATTTATGCAAGTCCTGGAAAAAGGTTCTGTAAAATGATTTCACGAAGTGTGTGGGACTGCTGTCAGTTCCTGACTGTTTATACCTGAGATGGCCGGGCAAGTGGGGACATTTCACCTGACTGACCCGTTAGTGTGGACCCTGTGACCCGACTCCACCTGCCTGACCCGTTAGTGTGGACCCTGTGACCCGACTCCACCTGACTGACCCGTTAGTGTGGACCCTGTGACCCGACTCCACCTGACTGACCCGTTAGTGTGGACCCTGTGCCCCGAATCCACCTGACTGACCCGTTAGTGTGGACCCTGTGACCCGACTCCACCTGCCTGACCCGTTAGTGTGGACCCTGTGACCCGACTCCACCTGCCTGACCCGTTAGTGTGGACCCTGTGACCCGACTCCACCTGACTGACCCGTTAGTGTGGACCCTGTGACCCGACTCCACCTGACTGACCCGTTAGTGTGGACCCTGTGACCCGACTCCACCTGACTGACCCGTTAGTGTGGACCCTGTGACCCGACTCCACCTGACTGATCCGTTAGCGTGGACCCTGTGACCCGACTCCACCTGACTGACCCGTTAGTGTGGACCCTGTGACCCGACTCCACCTGCCTGACCCGTTAGTGTGGACCCTGGGCCCGGACCCAGCGGCCCACTCGGCTGATTGGTGTTTAAGCCGTGGTGAGAGACGGGCCAAAATGAGCCCCGTCCGCTCCTGCTCCAGTGTGACCCATTACTGCCGTCCTGAGCTGGTTCTGGAGCCGCACAGGGGTGTGATGGGGGAGGGGGTGGGTGAGGACGCAGACGGGGGTAGAGTTTTGATGTTGAGCGGAGTTCAGCGGGACACTAGTAAAGGTATCGGTACGCACTGCAGCAGAGTCGAGTGTTCTCTACCCCTCTCACACTGTAGAGGGGATGAGTGACTCTTCAGAGCAGTAAAGCTCTCTGTCTGCCCCCCCATGTTTTTATGTGTCGGGCGAAAGCTCACTTTCCGCAGATGAGGTGCGGTAATTTTCATAGAATAATTATTTTTGAATTGTGCAGCCAATTTATTGAATGTTTATACTGTTAGACTAACTAATGTTAGACTAACAGAATTCCCATCTTTATCTGTTGCCCATTACAATCGCTGCGGGTGGGTGGGGGAATGTTCCGCAGTTATCCAGCTAACTCTGCGATCCTGCTTCATTAGATTGCATCAGGTGTTTTTAGCCTCAGGCTTGGACTGTAAAGTTTAACCGTGTTACATACAAGTGTGTGTGTGCCCCCAGGTATGACGTGTGTGCCAGTATGCGTGCGATGAATATGCATGCCATGGTACGTGTGTGAGCGCGTGATGTGAGCGCGTGTCTGCACGTCTGCGCGTCTGCGGTGCGTCTTCGCGTGCGCTGACCCGGCTCTCCGCCCCACCCCAGCAGGTTCTCTCCGATGGCGATCGACGGCGTGACCAGCCTGGCGGGCATCAACATCCCGGGGCACGCGGGCACCGGCTGGTGCATCTTCGTGTACAACCTGGCGCCCGACGCGGACGAGAGCATCCTGTGGCAGATGTTCGGCCCGTTCGGCGCCGTCACCAACGTCAAGGTGATCCGCGACTTCAACACCAACAAGTGCAAGGGCTTCGGCTTCGTCACCATGACAAACTACGACGAGGCCGCCATGGCCATCGCCAGCCTGAACGGCTACCGCCTGGGCGACCGCGTGCTGCAGGTCTCCTTCAAAACCAACAAAACGCACAAAGCCTAACGTCTCCTCTCAGATCCTTTATACGCTATTCTACTGAAAAAAAAAACGAAAAAACGCAGAAAAAAAACAATCAACACTTGACGTAAAACTTTATACATTAGTAAAAAAAAATATGAAAAAAAGTCTTTGTAAATCAGTGTTACGAAGGGAAATCAGAATTAATATTTAGCGTCCAACAATGTGATTTTGTTTTTGTTTGTTTTTTGTTTTTTTATTGCTAGTCTTTGAAAAAAACTTCTTAATATATTTTATGTTTGAATAGAGGAAATGCTGCAGGTTTTCTTTTTACCTGCAATGTTGAGTTCTATTGCCATCTTTAAAGGAGGACCTTTTAAAATGTTAAAGATAAGGTTTTATGTTTTGTTGCCTTTGAAAGCATAAGTCTCGTACGCCTTTGTGTGGTGATTTTCTTTTGTCATTTTTCTCAGTGTCTTGATTTGCCTCGAGTGCATTTTGCTTCTTAAGTGATTAACATAGTATTTATTTTGTATTGAAGCTCTTGTTTACATTTTGGTTAATTTTGTAACATTTTGGTGTTGTATTATCAGTTGGGTTATTGGTTGGCTGCATAATGTTGCTTATTGTACAATTACTGGGAAAAACTAACTTTTCTTAAAGCAGTACCTTGCCAAAGAGCTAAGAACCTCTTTGATGTGGGTTTAAAAAGCGTCTATTTTTATAAAAAGAAAAAAAAATTTGGAGAAACTTTTTACTGGACCTGGAACAAATATTTTGACTTGGATACTTTGAGAAATATCTTCATATGACACCTCGTGAGCTTTTGAACTTTACCAGGAGGTTTGCAGTGGTTGAAATTTCCGGAGAGATTTATGACGTAGAGGAGATAACCTTTTGAGATCTTTGTATTACTTTAAGATTCTAGAATCACGGGCGGCGTGGGGATCGGGTAGGTAAATCACCGCGGGGAGTTCGTCCACACAGTCTCCCCAGTTAGCGCTTGTGACCCTGATCACACTCGGCTATGATTTTTGGAAGAAAAAAAAAGAGAGTATATACAAAGGTCAGTTCTGCAAAAGTGCATGCAAATTATAAAGTGGGGTGGGGGCGGGACGGGGGGGGGAGGGGGACAAAGAAAAAAAAAGGTTAAAGGTTAAACGGGCAGAATAAAATCAGTTCTTCCTTGCGGATTCCCTTCAGACAAAGCTCATGGTGTTTTGTGATGTACTTGCTATATTAAAATTGTTTTGTCCTTATATTAAACTAATGAAAAAAAGGGTTTTACCTGCTTTGTATAAAAGAAAAGAACAGGCCTACCGAAGCAGCAGTGGGGGGAGGACGGAGGGAAACATCGGGGATGGACTGACCTCGGGGTGGGACTTACTCCCGAGCTCGGAGCTATGTAAATAAGTCCTCGTTTTTTAAGTTGAGTATACGCTTTCGGCTCTTTATTTTCTTTTTTTTTTTGGACTTAATTGCAAAGTGGTTTTCTTTTTTTGATTTGTTTTACCTTTTTGATTTGTTTTTTTTGTTTTTTAAATGTAAAATATCATTTTTGGAGATCTATATATCTATATATATTGCCTTATATTGTTTTTCTGTTTTATTCTGAAAGTTGTTTACATTCAGTTGAAATACTTGAGTTGTTGTCCCATGGACTGGCATTAGTGTATTGGATTTGTTGATCGTTTGGTATGTAGATAGTCTTGCTTCTGCTATTGAAGAAACTAGACTCTTTTTTTGGTTTTTGTTTTGTTTTATATAAATATTATACAAATATATACTTATGTGGTAAAGAATGGATATAAACCACAGTTTTGAACAATTTGCTTACATTTTTCATACGGAAACGTAATGCATATAACCTGTCTTAAAAATGTAAAAGGTGTATATTGCTTAATTCACAATGGGTGGGGGAGAAATGAAGCAGTTTTTTGCGAGCATATCGAAATGGCGTTTCGAGCGAAACCATCTCGCGTATCTTATGGGACAAACGAAGGCTGAGCTAGCCTAGATGCACTGAATACTGTACCTACATCCTGCTTTGTATAAACAAAACCAATACTCATGCTTCCCCTAATGACGAGCAGTGTGCTATGCATTATATATTTATCTTTGCAACTGCTTTTTTCCTTTTTTCTTTTGTGTTATTATTTTTTTAAACCGTAGAAGTTTAAAATTTGAGTATTAGGTTAAACCGCGGTGTGCGTGCCGATGCGGAATGGCGGGTTTTCCGTGCCCGCCGACGGCGGTCCGGCTCCAAGGCCGGGAACGCTCGGCCGGAATGGGAGTACGGAAAAGGGCGCATGCCCGGAACGTTCTGGAAGCGTTGACGTCGCGGCACGGAACGCTGGCCTTCCGCTCCGCCGCCCGCCACGGAGACTCTAAATGTAAGGTTGGATATTTATTTGGAGTTTATGTATGTACAGTATGATTCAGTTCTCAGCTGTTGGGATGGAATATATCTTTTTTTGTTGAGTATTTAAAAGGATGTACATGTTCTTTTCTTTGTGTTTGGATACTTTTTCATGTTCAGTACATCAATAAACAACTTGAAGGGAAAAAAAAATGGCGTTTTGTGCTTCGTCGTCTTTTCACGCGAACAAGAAACGCCTCGGAAGTGAGAGCACCAGTAGGTCATGGCGTTTTGGTTGTCTGTGTTTAGACTGCAAGGCACAAGTGAACAATCTGGCTTGTCGCCTTCCAGATCAACGCAACTTTGGAAAGTTACACCGACCCTACTGAAGTAGAGTTACAGCAGTCTTTTGAATCTTGTTAATGTCCTGGTGCAGGAATGACCTTGAACCTTGTACCGCATACAGAGTATATACATTTTACACTTAATTTCCTGCATCTTAAATTTCTCTTTCAGTCACATTACTTTCCTCACTTCTACAGCCCTGATTATATAAAAAAAACATTTGCTTCCATTTTTTGTTCAACATTTAATGCAAGCTTTGGGTTTGTGCACTGAGTAGGATACTGCAGTACCTTTGTGCTGAAGTTGGCTGCAGAGGCTACACACCCAACACCTCCGATGGCCTCTGTGTGGCCTGCAGTCAGGACCGACTAAAGAGCGCTAGCATACTGCTGTGCTAGCATGCAACGTGTTGCTCCTTCTGCTCTCCCAAGCCACTGGATGTCCTGTCCAATATCCAGTTTCTTTGGCCATATTTGGTTTTATGTCCAGTCTGTACTTGGGCCTAGTGTACAGTGGTATCCAGCGAAACGGGGGTCCATACAATACCTAGAGGTAAGTGCTAAGAGTGACACACTTGATGGATTGACTAAGATGGATTCCCTGTTTTAGCTTTCTTCCTAAGACTAAGCATTGTATCTTCAAAGAAACCCTGAAATGCTGCAGGTATAGAGGGAGGTTGGAATCGACTCCATTTAAATGCAGGCAGTGAATCGGAAATTCATTAATAACTTGACTAATGTCCCTGATATACAGTTGATAAGTTTAACTGAATTGGAATTGGCTGAGTTTTCTGTGTACAGGGCAGTTCAGTGTTTTCTGTGCAGGTACAGGGCAGGGTTTGTTCAGTGTTTTCTGTGCAGGTACAGGGCAGAGTTTGTTCAGTGTCTGTGCAGGTACAGGGCAGTGTTTGTTCAGTACTCTCTCACAGGTTGTGTTTTGGTCCGGCCTCACCGCACCGTGCCGCAGGTGCGGCTGAGAGACACGGGTCCTAAGAGCCGGGAGGCGCTGACCCGTTTAAGCGTTAGCAGATCGGCGCGGCTGTCTGGACCCTCGCGCCCACCCCGCCAACCCCACCGTGTGACTGACACTTCAGCCTGCCGGCGGTCTTTCAGGTAGGTCACCCTCACCTGTGTCTGTCAGAGCCCATCAATCACTGTCCGAAACCACGGCAACGCAGGAAGGCCTGATCCCAGGTCTCCACCCTCCTTTATTTTTCATCTTTTCTTTTTCCAAGTTTCATGCGACTTATATGCAACTTGCCTACTCAATAGTAGGCAAATGGGCTACTTGTATGCAACTTGCCTACTCAATAGTAGCTGCTCTGCCAGTTCCCTGGATAAGGAGACAACGCTGATGTTCAGCCAAGCGCAACAGGACCGCCGTGTGCTGTGCGGAGATGCTGTCCGGAAAATTGGGAACGCGCTTTGGTACGGTGGTTAAGAATTAATTTTTTACTTAAGATTCATTTGCTTACATTTTTTGGAAGGGAATAAAATTCTCAAGTATTTAAGCGTGAAATTGTGGATTTGATCTGAAGTACACTTTAAGCTTCATGGCGGCTGCCTGTGGGGCCAGTGGCCTTGGTGTAGACCCGTCTCCTGCGTGATGTATGGTGGGGAGGGTGGGGGTGAATGACAGATGCTTCTGCCCCCCCCCCCCCCTCAGTGTCCCTGATGAATAAACCATATCCTTAAATTTGAGCAGGAAGTGCTGAGCTCAGCAGATGTCTGTACGCACATGCGTTTCTGCCTGCTGGTTTAATTTACGGTGCTCTGAATTTCTCCGCCCTACATTTCCCCACCTGTCCCATCCCCCCACACCCCCCCCTGCTCTAAATCAGAGGACCGGCAACAGGACGGGCTGTATCGCTGAGCGTCGACGACAGCCAATCGGGCGACGGCACCGGATTACTGTGACATCAGTTGTCTATTCATTCTTTTTTGTTTGTTTAAGAGCCTGTTCACACCTTCATATTCATTGTGTCTTGAAGTTGTTGGTGAAATCATGTTTCCTAATCTATATCCATGCAACATAGCTTGCTACCATTCTGATGATGTTATGGGCTTAAGAAATGGTACTTGACTGCATGGTTTACTCCATCAAGATGGACACCTCTCCATCTGACACTATTTTAAGGAGCAGGCGTTGGCACGGAAACCTGAAACGAGTCTGCCCTCGTCCTGCACCCCGGGCCGGGAGGTGAGTCCTGGGCGATGGCAGTTGGCCCCCGTGAGGGAGGGCATTTGGTAAATAATTATACGGTAATGACATTACATACGTTTACAAGTCTAATCTTCAAAACAAAATTTTTCAGTGGGTCTGTGATTGAGCCAAAATGGCTTCTGGTCTTTGTTTCTGTGTTTCTAACAAGTGCAATACAGAGCTAAGTGCGGTTGAAATGACAGCATTTAGTTTAAAGCGTGTGTGCGTGTGTGCGTGTGTGTGTGTGTGTGTGTGTGTTGAAGTGCAGACAGGTGATTAACTTAATTGTGCCTGTCTATAAGTACAATTTAACAGTTCAATATTTTGTGCACCATTGGGAAACTCTTGAGAATATTAAGTGGCGTGGCCTTGGACGGGTTTGAGTGGTGCAGAGTGGTGCTTCCAGCGCCGTGGTGCTTCCAGCGCCGTGTCGCCGACGCCTCTCTGAGGAGCCCGAGAGGGTCACTCTGCCGTGCGCTCGCCACGAGCACCTCCTGAAACGGCCGTGTGTGAAATCATCACTCGCACCCAGCTCTAGACACTCCACTCGGTGAAGTTAACGCACGAGGGCTGTGATGTAGCGCGGAACGTTCCGGGGCGTTCCCCGGCGTCCTGGCGGCCAGGGAGGGAGCGATGGAGGGAGTGTGACCAGGGAAGAGTGAAAGTGTCCTGACCCGCTCTCCTCTCCTCTCCTCTCCGATGGGCCTGGTATTTCTGCTCATCCTTTATTTTACAGCCCGTTTCACAGTTCTTACCTAAGACAGCTTTCTTTTGATACAGTGCATACACACACACACACACACACACACACACACACAGACACACAGACACACAGACACACAGACACACAGACACACCTACACACATACACACATACACACATACACACATACACACATACACACATACACACAGACACGCAGACACAGACACAGACATACACACACTCTCTCACACACACATGCACACACACACACACACACATAGACACACACACACACGCATACACACACACACATACACACACACACACACACACACACACACGCATACACACGCATACACAGACACACACACACACACACCTACACACATACACAGACACGCACACACACACACACACAGACATACACACTTTCTCACACACACATACACACACACACACACACACACACACGCATACACACGCATACACAGACACACACACACACACACCTACACACATACACAGACACGCACACACACACACACACAGACATACACACTTTCTCACACACACATACACACACGCATAGAGACATAAATCCTAGCTTGGAGCTCAGAAATGGCCGGTGATTATGTAATAATCAATGTAATGCAGAGTATATTAAAAGGGAATTGAGGTGAATATTACAGAACTTCCAGCAGGATTATAGTGATTCATTTACCTTTTCCTCATTTTACTCCTTTTAATTGTTTGTCCTGGTGCAGTGCTGGCGGCTCTGTGGTGAGTGGCTGTAGTGAGAGTGTGATGGGGCTCCAGCTGGTTCAGTCTGGCGGGGCTCAGAGCTGGTGTGTGGCCTGGAGTCGGTGACTTTCCCCTGGGGACCCCAGTCCAGTGCTGCAGGGTCGATCCACTGCGCCCCACGCCATCTTCTGACTCGTCTTTTAATCCTTTCTCCCCGTCCAAATCCGCCGAAAATACATTCATAAATAAATAAATGTGGCCAAAAAGCTACAATAAGAGACTGAATTACAGTATAGCTTCGGCCATTTTGTGTTTTGTAATCCCTGGTGTGAGAATCGGACCAGCCTGCTCCCCCTGGGGCTCCGAGCAACACCCACTGCTCCTATTCACACGTGCCTCCGAGGAGCTGTGTGTGTGTGTGTGTGTGTGTGTGTGTGTGTGTGTGTGTGTGTGTGTGTGTGTGTGTGTGTGTGTGTGTGTGTGTGTGTGTGTGTGTGTGTGTGTGTGTGTGTGTGTGTGTGTGTGTGTGTGTGTACGTGTGACTGCGTCTGCGTATATATGTGTGTGTGTGTGTGTGTGTGTGTGTGTGTGTGTGTGTACGTGTGACTGCGTCTGCGTCTGCGTATATGTGTGTGTGTGTGTGTGCGTGCGCATTTAGCTGTAGCCTGCGGTGCCCCTGTCTCCCTCCATCTTTAATAAGGGCTGATTTAGGAGGCGGCCCCTCCACACCAGCACCCCCTCCGGCTGTGTCTGTGTTTTATCTCAGTGAGGACTGCTCTTAATATAACCATGATAAATATGTACAGCTGCAGCACTGTACCGCACCGCCGTGCTGATGTTCATAACTGTGTTTATAGTCCACTCTGTAACCTCCAGCACACTGTTACCTGTGTTCATTCACGCTGATTGACTAATTAACCGCTGTAATTAAGAGCGGGGACTGAAGCTGGAGGCTTCTCCAGGGCGAGGGCTTCTCCAGGTCTAGGGCTTCTCCAGGGCGAGGGCTTCTCCAGGGCGAGGGCTTCTCCAGGGCGAGGGCTTCTAGCCCCGGCACTCTGGGCTCCAGACGGCTGAGGGCCGCGTTATGACTGCGGCAAAAATGAAAAACCATTAAAAAAAAAATAACGTCACCAATCTTGACCAGTGAGGATGTGCAAAGCCTAGAGAACTTGGCATGTTGGCTTGTATTTGCGAGCCTCTTTATTGTAGTGTCTAAAATACGCATGACTCTCCTCACAGACATCCGCCTGCTCTTCACCACCTGACACGGTGCTGAGATTCCTCAGATGGGGGTTTGGTGACATCATCGACGGGCCTCAGCCAATGAGGAGACGGAGTTCAGCTGCTGCTTTTTAAATGGCCTTTCAAAGAGGCGAGTCTCCGTGGCTCGAGACGGAACGTCACCCACCAGACGGTTTTTTTTTTATGTGACTTTTTTTCTCGTCTGCTGTTTTGAAAAGCGCTTTAAATAAAGTGTATTATTAAAGTTTGCCTTCTTCCCAAGCTTTTAAAGTTGAATTAAATTATGCTCAAATTCAACAAATGACTTTTCCAGGCTTTTAAAGTTGAAATATATATCTTTTTTTTTTTCATTTTTACAAATATAGAATTGACCTCTTTTTTAAACATCTTTACATGAAACAAGATGTCTCTTCTGCATTAAAAAAAAAAAAACGTTTTGCATTTAATTCCTCAAAAGCCTAGAAAACAGACACATATTGAGCGTATTGTACTTTTCCTGACTCTGAGCACTGTTACAGTCTCCATCCTCCCGACAGGAAGTGACATGTCCGAGGAGTGGGCGGGGCCTGGTGTATTTAGCAGCTGCTGTCATCACTTTATTAACCAATCACAGCTGATTGCCCCCACCGGCTAGCAGCCGTCAGGGGAGCTTGAGGGGCGGACATGTTTCCCTGTATTAATTAATTTCTGTTTGCTGACAGTACAGTTTATTCAAATTGCAGCCCTTTCTTGTACGTTTAGTCGTTTAGTGCGGCTAATCAGAGTTTAGCGTGAAGAAGCCCCAGGAGACCGGCTCCTTTTACCTGCAAAATAAAAATAATATAATATCTGCAGCCTCTGTGTGTAACATCACACACACACACACACTCACACACACACCCCCATACACACCTCCCCCCACACCCACACACACACACACCTCCCCCCCCCCACACACACATACATACACACACACCCTCTCCTCCCCCCTCCCACACACACACACACACACACACACCTCCCCCCCCCACACACACATACATACACACACACCCTCTCCTCCCCCCCCCTCCCACACACACACACATACACACACCTCCCCCCCCCCCCACACACATACATACACACACACACACCCTCTCCTCCCCCCCTCCCACACACACACACACACACACACACACACCTCCCCCCCCCACACACACATACATACACACACACCCTCTCCTCCCCCCCTCCCACACACACACACACACACACACCCCCCCCCACACACACATACATACACACACACCCTCTCCTCCCCCCCCTCCCCCACACACACACACACACACCTCCCCCCCCCACACACACATACATACACACACACCCTCTCCTCCCCCCCTCCCACACACACACACACACACACACACACACTCTGCGCTGTCTCTGCTATTTCCTCTGCTCACTTGGAGCGATGGGACATAAATATTGACAAATATAAATAAGTGCTCGCCATTGGATTTTTTAATTTAATAAACTTAGCAAAGAAAAGCTAAGGATAATATTTATGACTCAAGTGACACCAAGTTATTTTACCTGTGTGTGTGTATGCATGTGAGTATATCCATTTGTGGTTTGTGTACCACACACACACGCATGCATGTATTGTTTGGAACCTGGAACCATCTGAAATCTGCAGTTATCCAGCCAACTCTAATCTCACTGTGAAATACCCACCAGATGGGATACAAATTCGAATGTGTGTGTGTGTCTGTATGTGTCTGTGTGTTTGTGCGTGTAAGTGTGTGTCTGTATGTGTCTGTGTGTGTCTGTATGTGTATGTGTGTGTGATATTAGTGGAATGTAATTGGATCAAATGCTGCCAGTAAGATAAGTCTACCAACAAGGAAAATTCATCACAGGAGAGAGAAGGAGTTTGGAGTTAATGCACGTACAGTATACGATGATCTCACTACTTGTAATAGGTGTAGTATAATGTAATAATAATGTTATAACAGCAGTAATGCTCTTTGCTGTGATATCCACCTACACCACCACAACCAACATTCAGTGTGTAACGAAGGCATGTTTGTGTCTGGATCATTTGGGTTTTCCATCTCGTGGCCAATGAACAAAGCCATTTACCTGGAAAGCGATTGCTTGTGTCTTACTGGTCAACTGGGGCTAAAGACAGTGTAGCCCACTCCAGTTTGGATTAATTAGCAATGAACCCTCTGAAGAGTAGGTTTGGAATGTTTTCTTTTGTCTCAATATTCTAAGTCGGTGTTCTAGAACGCCATCGCTTTCAATTACCGGTAGTGATCGTGACATCAGTGTTAGAATGTTCAGTTAAGAATGTTCTAATCCTGTATTTGTGACCTCGCATCCTTAAAGGGTTAAGGGAACTCAACATGGCGGAGGTGGATTCACGATGTTAGCCATCGCCATCAGCCATTGGGCGCTGAGGAACGAATCCATTGTAATTAATGACAGTAGCTCCACTGTAGCTATCGTGTCACGTTCGATGGCAGCGTCTTCACAGTCTGTGTTTTAGCTTAGCTAGCTGGTCACAACTGAACCACAGCATTGTAGCTTAACCTAATGAGTGAAAACATCATAGTTGTCGACATCCAAAGTAAAGTGAGCTCGCACAACACAACAGTAGGCTGTCAGATTTATTGATGTTGATGACGGCTACAGTGGAGCTGTATGCTCAGACTTCTGTTCGGTGTCCTTATCTGTATTTTATTAGACCGCGTTATTCAACAGTGGAAGGAGAGGGTGTATTTTTTTTGGTTTCTTTTTTACATTCTTAACTTCTCCTCTGTGGAAAGCGCTCAGTCGATTGAACTCCATCAAAACTACAGAAAAGTTGCCTGGAGACAGGGAGGCCTACGGGGAGCCTCCGTTTCCATTTATTTTCGCCGCTGTACGGTGGCCCAGGAGATGGGGGTGTCAAACCGCGCATTACGACGCAGGTTCGCCTATTCTTCGGCAGGGGAAAAAACAGTTCTGCCAACTTAAGTTTCCCGTGAAGAATATATTTTTTAAAACACATTTAATACAAATGTGTTGCAGTTATATAAACCGGGGAGAGACGGCGTGAAGGTTTTACATGCAGGAATAGTCCGCTGATAACAATTGATTAATCGAGGCTGCTTGCACGCTGAAAGAATGTCAAACGTAAACTATTATTTACGATGGACTCATCTAGAGCAAATCCATCCACTGAATTGAGGAAAATGAACGAGCAAGCGCGCAGACATAAATAACGTCAGGGATTAATTTAGTAGAGGAATGATTGTGGAAATGTACAGTATAAACACATTTAACAGCGGTGTAAAGAAGACGTCCGCAGGAAATAAAAGTGTGTAATTACAGTATGAATGTAGCTGATAGCGAAGACCGATAGCGCCTTCCATTAAATGGAGTAACGAGTGTTCCAGGCATGGTGTTTAGAATTCATTCTATAATTACTGTATTAAAATGCAAGCAGGAGACTCGGGGGTTTGTGGGAGAAAGATAAGACTTTAAAAAGCGAGGCTTGAATCCTATCAGTCAGTTTCCAATGGACCGGTAATTACCGAGATGTACAGCTGTAATTTCCCCTAAAAATAATGCCGGAGCTTTTTTTCCTGCGTTGAGTCATTTGTCCCTCTCAAAGCAACAGTCTCCGTTCGCTCAGTCTTCGCACAATGCAGCGCCACCACCCCGGTAAATAACTGACAACATTACAATGGCAATCCTGTAACAGAAATGCATAAATATTGAAATATGTTTTAATGATGATGTGGGGGAAGACAGGCTGTTTATAATGCATTACCGATCTTAAAGGGCTTATAGATTTTTGCACGGTCAAGGTCCCAGGGCCTGATTGGTTCAAGCTGAAGAGGCAAGTCCGCGTGCTTCTGCCTGTGTTGAATGTTAAAATTGCTCTTTTGAGCAATCGAAAATCCATTTTATGGTCTAATTACCTGTGTGCAGCCATTTATAATTCTGGAGTTAGAAATTACCAACGTGAATAAAAAATACGCCCGATACCCGATAACTACCCGCCAACGTACTGTAGCAGTAAGGAAGGCGCTATTTAGCTGCAACACATTCAGACACAGAATATTGGTTATAAACGAGTTGGCGCTAGTCTGAACGAGTGCAGTGCACGTTCACATAATCCAGGAAAAATGATTTGAAACGCTGGCAACACGCACTGCGGCCAGTGAACTGGTGACGTTTCCCAGAAAGACAGGCGGGCAGTGATTGTATCGATTACACGCCTGCCGATAGCGCTACCTGTTGGGTTTCGGTTCTGCAAATGTTTACTGCAAATTCATTGACTGTATTAATTTTGGATTAAGGTGGATTACAAAATCTGTGCTTTTAGTGCCATTAGAAATGCTTGTTGATACTGTCATACTGTTGAAACTTCAGCAAACATATTAAGATGCAATGTTACTAAGCAACAAAGTATTATTATTATTATTATTATGTTGTTGTTGTTGATGCAGATTTAAATGAGCTTTATTTGTTGTCAGTTAACTCAGTGACAGCGGACTGGTTCAGCTCTGATGGAATATTAACCGCCGTTTGATTCCAACAGCAGCCGCTGTGACTGCATTTGTGTTTCATCAATCAGAGTGTGTGTGTGTTCCTGTGCCAGCCAATTACACACACACACACTCTCTCTCTCTCTCACACACACACACACACATACACACACACAAATACAAATACACACACACACACGCACACACACACACTATGTACACACAGATATAGATTTACACAAAATATGTAAATATCAAATGCACTTATTTCAAAATGATTAACGTTTCTTTGTTCCTGACCAATTTAATAAACCCATATATTATAGGTGTGTCCAAAATAAGTTTTCAGTGTTAAATGTGCTGTGAAATTATTAGTAAATTTGTTCTGATGCACTGCATCCACTTAATCCCTCAGCACACAGGTGACCACAGAATTACACCTGAATAACTTTATTGAAAGGAGAAAGGTCTGACACTGAAGGCACAACAGCATGGTAAGTGAATTTTACTGCTGCACACAAAATGGCTGCCGTGTCTCTATGTACGGTCTCATTACTTTTGGTAATCACTGACTGTCCCCAAAATAACAGCGAATCTACGGAGAGGTGTGGTTAGACAGCGTAAATTACAGAAGCGTAGAATGTGCAACGGAGGTGTTGCAACAAAGCAACAAATGAAGCATAATTGTATAAGTACTGTATGTGGAGACTGCAGGGTGAAATTAAGCAATGTCTTATCAGGCTGATAACTGATAATTACACACTGGGCCTGAGCTCCCTACTGAAGATACTGCAGGGCAGGGAGGCTTCATAGAACCTCCTGGAACATCTCAGAGAGTAAACTGCTTCACACGTTCAATCTCTCACTCTCGCGCTTTCTGTATCTCACTCTCTCTCACTCTGTCTCTGGCTCTCTCTTCCCCTGTCTTTGTAGCTCACTCTCTTTGTACCTCTCTCTTTCTTTCTCTTTCTCCGTTTGTCTGTTGAGAACATTGACCCTCCTCTCTGCGCGTCTCCTCGTTGATCATCTTGAAGGGGTACTGGGGGGATAAACCATTTACTCTGCTGCAGCGGCGGGCGGGCGGGCGGGCATGGGGAACGTTTGATCCAGAACAGTCCGCCGGGAGCAGGGGCCACACCGCCGTTATTTACGGGGCGTGGGGGGTGGGGGTGCTGGGGGGGTACAGCCACACACACACACACGGCCCCCCCACGGCCCCCCCTGTCGCCCGGCAAGGACACAGGCCGTGATTGATGTTTCACCGCACACTGAATTTTAATGGGTTTACCGCCCTGTACCGCCACGGTCTTCAGGTTTCCGTGGCGCCCCAAGGCCCAATCGGGTGACTCACAGACAGCGCATCGATACCATCGACGGGCGTGAGTTCGTCCACAGGAGGCCGCTTTATAAAGCGCGCTGTGGGAACTGTTATTCCAGCAAGTTTTACAGCAATAGCTTAACTGCACAAACAAGCTAACGTTCCTCTGTCACGTTGAGAAACGTCAGCCAAAACGTTACAAAAAGATCAGTAATATTTGACAAACATTTGGGCGCGAAGTAAGTTATAATTATGCCATGCCTGATCAGCGGCCCACGGAGTCTAATTTTGAGGGGATCAAAGCGGAAAGATGATGTTTTATTTCACAAAACATTGCACCAAGCAAGGAAATAAATTCCATAGAGGAAGCCAAGTGTGTGCAAACTACAATGCGAAACAATCTGTTTATACCAGGGGACAGATGGCTGTGGCAAACATGTTGGCTCTTTTCAGATTTATCGCTTGTATATCAATATTCAGAGACAAAACAATATCTGGAAGACGCACTGTTGTTCAGTGAAGTGTGCTCCCTCTTACAGAAATCCACGGCGTTTGAATGCCCTCTCCTGATGAATTCACCATCAAGCAACGCGTCCCCTCCGAGAACCCCGAAGGTCACGATGATAGTTTCTCGGCGACACCGGCAGACGGTGAGCGTTTCACACGCCAGATTTGCCTTTTTTCCCTGGGTCGGCTCTTATTTGCACCTCTCACACGCGATAATCTGTCGTGTTTCTCTTCCGTTTCTCCTGCGGCGTTCCGCGCACGCAGAGGTCGCCCAAGGAGGACATATAACTCCGAAGATCTGGCAACCATCCTGTTTTTAAACGGCAGCCGGAGAGGACAGACGGGATTTCAGCGTTCGATCTGAGAGCGCTGCCCTTGTTGCTGCTCCCGGACGCGGATTTATGACTTCCGGGTTCAAAGGTCATCGGCGCTCATCTCGCTGTGCTTCTTGGCTCACAGATGAAGAAGCGTGTGCGGAGCATCGCTCGGACATCCCGTTAATCCTGCGTGTGCTTCTCACGCTGCGGAGGACGGGCCGCTAACCGCAGCTTCTGAAGATGACCGAGCTTCCTCTGCGTTTACCGCTACAGACCGACAGCAGTAACGGCCCGTCCACAACTATCAATGTGTTTTTTTTTTTTTAAACATTTAAAACTCAAGTGGATGGTCTCCACCACAACTATAACAACGATGACAGAGACGCATAATATCGCTGGAGTCATTTTCAGAGCCATTTTTTCCAGCTGCATGAACAATAAACAGCCAATCGAAATCCATCCAATTTTACAGGGTGTCACCTTAAGCATGGAAGATGACATAGTGGAGAGAAGGATTATCATTCGTCAGTGTGGATGCTCACATGGTTGTAGTTATAGGTGTGGACGTGGCTTCAGTGTTGTGTGCAGTGCACAGAGCGTTGTGTGGTCACACTTGTGGTGCTGACTGACGCTGGAGAGAAGGCTACAGCATCAGCATTATGAAGATGTGAACACCAGGGAGTCCTGAGTGGGGATCTTACCCATAATCCACCAATGACGTCAGCAGCGTTCTCAGGAAAACTGGGCTTTTAAAAACGGCTTTTCCCTCAACTTGGGTTCGGAGGAAGACCACTTTTTTTTTTCCTTTTCTCTCTCCCTGGTTTCCACCTCCCTTCACGTCCCTGTTTTAACCACAGAAGAAGAGAAATACACAACAACAACAATGCTTTATTTATGTCACACCTTTCCCACAGCCAAGGACAGTGTGCAGAGCAGGAGAGAGACGCAGCAGGATTCAGCTTTAACAGAAAACACACAGCAGGAAGGGAAGGAGTGTGCGGAGTGAGGGAAAGGGAGTCGGGTTTGAATGCCATCGTCACGGAGTTGTCAGTGTATCCCAGAGTTTGGGGGCCCACTTCCCAATACTTTTCCCGGGAATTGAGAGCGCAAGAGACAACGGAATACCGCGCCGTCTCTGCCCGCCTGGCTCGATGAGCCCCGGAACGACCCTGGAACGAGCCTCCCTCTCGCAGAGAGGATCTCGCCGTCCGCAGCGGACCCCTGCGGGTTTTATGACCTCACTGTTTCACTCCGGGCTGCGTTATCCAAAGCCAATTAAAAATCAATAAGCAATCACCAAACCGGGGAGCCTGGACAGTAGGCGTTTTAAGCGTGTCTTACACTTTAGTGCGGGGTGCCTCAAAACACTTAATGAATAATATCCATGGGTGTGTGTATCCCTGCGTTTGGATGAAATTCAAAATAATATGCATCACGGAACCCTTCATTTAACTGGAAAATAATGCAGAAATAATTTTGAAAGCATCTAAACGGAGAGATCTGAAGTGGGGAAAGTTAGGTGTACTTAACATTCAGTCAAAAGTCTGGCTGTCCCAATTTAAGACTTTTTTTTCTCAAAGAATACATGAATGGCATATGGTGGAGGAATCTGAGTTTAATTTTCAAAAGCTGCACTAAGTGGGGCTCACGCTGGCTTGAATCAGTGGGATTTTCTGGCGTTCACCTCAGTGTCTCTTCTTCCTCCAAACCAAAGTTCAAGGCAGCCATTTTAAAGCCCCATAATCCTTCTGATGATGTTCTTATGTCACTCGAGGACAGAGACAGGGGAACACCCAGGGGGAGATGGTGATCCTTGACGTGCTGAAAGCCTCATTATGCTCTCTGGTGTTCTTATAAAAACACACTATACGTGTCCTTCCATAGTCAATGATTGACAGCTCATTGTAGCTACACCAAAGGTCATGACCCCTCAGACTGTCATCAGGAGCGAAGGTCACAGCTGAATGAAAATCGGTGGTGGTGCATTCTGGGACTGCTGGAAGTGAACGCTCGTGTTTATTTTATGAAACGGACGTCACACCTCAGCGACGGTGTGCGAGACCGTTTCTTATTAATCGGCCAGGTTATTCAAGCGCTCGTGTTAGTCAGGAGAAACGCGCATACGGGGTATTTCGGGTCACTCGGTCTCAGATACGAGACTGAATGTGAACATGCTTCCCCCTCGAACCCTGGCCCACTGAGGAATATTCACCACTCTTCCCAGAATGCTCTGGGGCGGGGTCCACAGCCTGGAGCTCTGCCTTACATTCATGTTCATGATTAGGAAATTTGTTTGCAATGGTAAAAAGAAAAAAAACATTTTATTTCATATTTCATACAGCATCTCTCCCTGAATATGCAACACAAAATGAGAGGGAGAAAAAAAAAGTGGTTGGAAAAATTAAACTTTATTCATGAGCCTTTTATCTTAAAACATAAAAATGTGCACATTCTCTCAGTGGTGTGGACTGGATAAAACGCAATTAGTAGTCAACAGACATTTTAGTTGAAAGCCGTTTTAAACACACAAACGTGGAAACACGGATACTCAAACTTGGAAAGAAGTGGCAAAGCCCAGCCCTTCCTAAAATAAGATCTTTCCATAACCGTCTCAAGTGCTGCTTCTACTGTAATCCACGAGCAGAAACTTTAAAACACATTGGAATACTGGAAGCAAGATAGAAGCTAGTTGAATTGGTCTATACCCTCCATGTTTTGTACAAAAAAAAAAAAAAAACTCCTGGGATGATGATCTCCAGCTTATAAAAATAGATAATCAGAGACATTCTCTTTTCACATGAAGCGAAACGTTTCAACACTTTGGTGCACACACTCTTGCTCCCGAGGTAAAGCAATTTGGCTATTCATCATTTTTTAAACACCTGCCTCAACAGAAATGTCCATTAAATTCTCCTCGTCCTGCTAAAATAGTGAACGAACAGTAAAATCCTCTATCTGCTGTTTGAGTCTGTGCCTGATCAGGGCCTACCTTGGAAGTAAAGTGAGAATAATACATAGATGAGAGTCGTGCATTGTTCTTAAAACAGCATTTAAGATGCCTTTCTCTTGGTGTATGACAGCAGAAAGCAGATTGCAAACGGCAGTTTGAAAAGCACATGGGTGCTGTCTTTCAGGAGAGAGGTTAACGCAGTACACCTTCAACTGACACAAAAACACTGCATGTCAAATAAAAGCGCTCTCGCCCTATCAAATTCCGTTATATTTTATTCAGCAGATGTTCCCCGGTGCAACGGCTGAATTAAAAATCTATCCAGCAATTCTTTTCTCGGGAAAGGAAGACCGTGGTTCATATGAGTCTAAGAAATTCTTCATAATAAAAGCCAAATTAGAAAGAAAAAGATGGATATTAACCCTTCATGTCTCCCTTTTGAGGTAACACCGCAGTAAGGCACCTTTCAGATGAACTCCAAGATAGCCCTGTCTCCAAAAGAAAAGGAACAAAAACTGCAAACCAAAAAAAGAATGTAAAGAAGACAGTTGTAGAACAGAATAAGAAGACAGTTGTAGAACAGAATAAGGAGACGGTTGTAGAACAGAATAAGGAGACGGTTGGAGAACAGAATAAGGAGACGTTGTAGAACAGAATAAGGAGACAGTTGGAGAACAGAATAAGGAGACGGTTGTAGAACAGAATAAGGAGACGGTTGGAGAACAGAATAAGGAGACGGTTGGAGAACAGAATAAGAAGACGGTTGGAGAACAGAATAAGGAGACGGTTGGAGAACAGAATAAGGAGACGGTTGGAGAACAGAATAAGAAGACGGTTGGAGAACAGAATAAGGAAATGGTTGTAGAACAGAATAAGGAGACGGTTGGAGAACAGAATAAGGAGACGGTTGGAGAACAGAATAAGGAGACGGTTGGAGAACAGAATAAGGAGACGGTTGGAGAACAGAATAAGAAGACGGTTGGAGAACAGAATAAGGATTAGATAAACAGGGGGTCTGACACAGAACAGGAATAATGAAAGGGGGCTCGTCCGGGACCGTTGGCAGGTTCTGGCGGATGTGGGGGCCCTGCGATTGTGGCGGGAGCCAGCCAAGGGTCAAAGTTCATTGTGGACCTTCCTGCTCCCCTGCAGCGGGTCACAGGAGGCGGGGCTCTCCAGCTCCATGACGTAGCGGCACTTCCTGGGCTCTTTCACCGCCCGCAGAGCCGTCCGTGTCCCGCACGCCAGCGTGACCTGCAAACAACCGCAGGAGACGTGGTCAGCGTCGGCCAGCCAGACTCCCCCGCGGCTCAAACTGTCCTCTCAGAAGTCTCTGGGGAAGAACTACAATTCCCATCTCTCCCCACACACACGACAGAACGACACGCTGTCCTCTCAGAAGTCTCTGGGGAAGAACTACAATTCCCAACTTTCCCCACACACACCGCAGAACGGCATACGGTCCTTTCAAGAAGTCTCTGGGGAAGAACTACAATTCCCATCTCTCCCCACACACACACACACGGCAGAATGACACGCTGTCCTCCCAGAAGTCTCTGGGGAAGAACTACAATTCCCAACTTTCCTCACACATACGGCAGAACAACACGCTGTCCTTACAGAAGTCTCTGGGGAAGAACTACAATTCCCATATTTCCCATGCTACTTCGCACTTTCAACTGAGGGATTTTTTAACATGTCGCGGTTATTTATAAACGATGTGAGCCCTAGTGAGTGTGAAGGTGAAATTGTGAATTATTCCATCACACATGGAAAAATACAGACAAAAACATTACACTATTATACTATACATGGCAAGTTCTACAGACTTAAGTATAAGTATTACTCAATTTCAGACAATATTGATTAATCAAACCTACTGTTACATGGAAGCCATTCATCTATAAGCTGAATCCTCACTGTTCCTGCTTCCAGGGCTGTTTTGATCACATTTCCTGACTGTGGCGTCTTGAATTACAGTCATTTTCTCGAGGGCTTATGTGCCTTTTTCTGCTTGATATGTCAACTCAGGGGCGCCATCCACATCCTGTCACGGGCGCCTGTTCAGAGGGGATTATGGGAAATGACTACTGCCACAGAGCTTTAATGGCTGACTTTTGGATGCCCTCTGCTTCTTTTCTTTTTATTTAAGTAAATTCACTTTTACTTCTCCTACAGTTTCCATAGTAACCCGCTCGTCAGGGTCCGTTCCACGCTGACAGATCAGCCTCGGTACAAAGCTACCTGGTGGGAACCTGAGAGGCTCGCTGTAGCGTTACCGCGCTCAATTCATGGCTGAGGAGGACAGCTACTTCCTGGTTTTTCAGCAGGAATAATCAAACAGAGATAGGCCGCTGGTGTCCGCAGTCTTCACTTGGAAACCACAGAAAAGCACGACCAATCCGAACGCACAATGGCAGGAAGAAACTGAACAAAGAGCGTGGCTCTAAATGAGCATGTGTGCCCAGTCAGCCTACACTATACATGTAGGTTACATTTATGAAATGTACATTTTATTATCCCTGTTTTTTCCTAGATTGGGAATTCTGCAGAAATAGGGAACCTTCCCTCTGAAGGATTACCTGTGAACTCCACACCCCCGACGTGTGCTCTGTCGCACGAGACCCCATGATTAACTCTGCCACAGGCTGAAAAACCCAGCGTTACGCTCGCAAATTCTGGGTCTGTAGCTCGATACGCTTCTGTTTCGCACCCATAAACCTGAAGCCCCCTCCAGGAACGGCTGTCCTCTGTCAACAGTGTACAGAAATGTACACGACCAGGCTGATCAATATCGCCCTGTCACAGACATACAGTGGCTTCACTAAGTATTCAGACCCCATTCACTTTTTGCACACTTTATTGTGTTGTAGATTTACTATTTTTGCCCATCAATCTACATTTATTAACAATAAACAAAATGGTCAAGATTTCTAAAAGTATGTTTTCACTTTATGGGTCATTGAGTCTAGATTGATGGGCAAAAATGGCAATCTACTGTGAAAAGTGCAGGGGTCTGAATACTTTATGAAGCCACTGTATGTATGTATGTATGTATGTGAGACTCAATTACTGTATCAAGTAAGAAGAAGAAAATAACTTCCATGCATATGAAATGACCCTTCAGTCACAGTACAGACCTAATATGACTTCATCATCAGGAATAAGAGATATAACTACCAGATCAGGGAAGTAATTACAGACAGTGATCCACAGACTTCGCAGAACTCGACCACTCACCGCGTTTCAGAGAAAGGAAGGTCTCGTCCAAGCTTGATTAGTGACGGTGTGACGACCTTTGATGGGAAATGAGTTTAATCTGCAGCTCTGAAACAATGCGCTGGCAATTTCAGCCCTTGATCCTGGCGCTTCATTAGAGAGGAGAGGAGCCCCTTTCAGCGCTGAGAGACAGAGCCGGGGCCAGGTATTCACACATAATGAGCCGTGACTTCTGCACACACTCCATTATGCCGCTACCGAAAAGAAACCCAAGGAAAGAATCAAAGGAATTCAATCACATTTCTGAAAAGCCGAGAGACGGGTGACGGTAGGTTTTTAGACTGCGTTTTCACGGCAATCGGTTTCAAGGGGTTTCTAGAAATTATGTGATTAAACGTGTTATATTATTTAATTGAGTCAATAGAAAAGAGTCAAGGGAAAAATTGAATCTCATAACTTTGTGAAGCATTATGAGGACCGAGACGCACCCCCCACTGGCCGCATGACTCAGTGATAGACAGAGCACGGGGAAAAGAGCCCCCACTTTCTTTTCGAGGTGCATTTTCAGCATTACTACAATGGCACCTCTGATATATCGATGGGCTGTACCGATGAATCTATCACTCCGATCAATCGGTCATTGATTTAATCGCCTTGAAACACATTTTTTGAGAATGACTACTTGCATTTTGAATTAAAGCAGGTTATTACATTTCCTACCCTATTTCCGAAGGGAAAAAAAAAAAGTCAGCTAATGCTACGTGACATTTGGAAGCTGTTTAGCGACAGATGCAGTCATTTCTTTCAAGGTCAGGGATAGCGGCACCTGTTGGTTCAATAAATGCAACATTAAATGAAACATAACTAACTGTGTGTGAGCAGGTTAGGTGTTTGTGTGTGTGTGTGTGTGTGAGTGTGTGTGTGTGTGTGTGTGAGTTTGTGTGTGTGTGTGTGAGTGTGTGTGTGTGTGTGTGTGTGAGTGTGTGTGTGAGTGTGAGTGTGTGTGTGTGTATGTGAGTGTGCGTGTGTGTGTGCCGGTGAGTGTGTGCGTGTGCGAGTGTGTGTGTGTGTGAGTGTGTGTGTGAGAGTGTGAGTGTGTGTATGAGTGTGTGTGTGTGTGTGTGTGTGTGAGTGCGTGTGAGTGTGTGAGTGTGTGTGTGTGTGTGTGTCATTTCAGACACTTTTTCCTTAGTTGCCTGTAATGGAGCATCGTGACAAAAAACCTCTGTAAAAACATGACATAATCTTATCTAATCTAATGTAACGATGGTGATACATGAGGCAGTGTGGTCACACTTTAAAATAAGGTACATTATTAAGGCATTAGCTAATGTAGTTGTTAACATTAATTAATTGACATACAAATGCATGAAACATGGTATTGACTTTCCAATATTGAATCTATTTGTTAACTCACTAAAGTATTAGTTACCTGAAAGCAAACTGTTGGATAAATTAGTGCAATTAGTAAAGCATTAGCAATTTAACAGTTTGCATTAACTGTTTTTTTTCATTCCAAATATGAATTGGAATTGTTAATGTAGTTGTTAACATTAATTAATGATGTACAAATACGTAAACAAAGCTGTACAGATTGGCTTCTCGGTAGTTAGTTAACTCCATTAGTTAACGATGACGTAACCTTATTGTGCAGTGTTTCCGGTATTTTCTACTGTTGCTCACCACAGTTGAGCGGGTAGGTCCCAGCCAACACAGCTCCCCGCCATCAAAGAGCATCTGACTGTAGCGCTTCTCTGAGTGACCCGTCCAAGAACCCCACTTTCTGAAACACACACACGGACAAAATCAGCGTCTCGCTCCACCACTAACCATGACAGGCTGACGGGCAGGGAGGGAGGGAGAGAGAGGGAGAGAGAGATCAATACTGAACGTGTTTTCCCTGGAAAGTGTTAAGTGTATGATCACACAGACGGGTTGTCACTTGGGTTTTCATGAGTCACAGCTCTGGAAATGTAGGACACACAGCGAGTGTTTAACACACTGTTAGTAAAAGTCCTGGAAAAAGGAAGGGAAACTGGTCCTACAGTTTGGGAATACCAAACGAAAACTAAAACTGAATGAACAGAATATTTGAACAGAGAACTGATAATATCATACTGATAGAAAAAAAGCTTTTATTAAAACTGAACACCAGTCCAGTTTGATTTGGACATTAGGCACTGTAAACTAATCTGGTCCATGTCCAGGTCTGTGTTTAACTATGTTTTAATTCTGAAACCAAATGGCGGTAGCCAAGCTGTCCAGGGATTTATTTAGGGATTTGACCAGACTACTAGAATAACATAATCCAAGTTTATGAAGATGTTAAAAATGTCTACAAAATGCTTATCAGGGGGTCAGATTAGGGGAGATCAGTTTAATTACTGTTGGCAATAAATAAACAAACAAACAAATAAATAATGAAATCACCGCTTCATATGAAGGCCTCGCTGATGAAAGTTCCCCTGTAAGAGGCTCCTTTAAAGACCAGCTGAAACGGGGGCTAGCTTCTCTGAGGTGTACGAGAGTGAGTCAGATCTTTTGGGGGGAATTTTAGCACTAGCTTCTCTGAGGTGTACGAGAGTGAGTCAGATCTTTTGGGGGGTTTTAGACGTGAAATGAGACGGGCGAAGGGAGTGGCTCACACGAACGGGAGAAAGACTCGAGCATCGTCTCTCCCACTCCGGTTAGCTTTTAGCACCCCGTTAGCGCTGGGAATCGGTCAAATGGACATGTCATGTCACGTCTTGATGCGTCACGGCCGAAACAACAGGGGACAGACCCCCCGCTGTGACAGGTGACAACCCGTTCTCACCCCCCCCCGCCTGCCATTTTCACCTCGGAGAGGAGTGTGGGGTCAGGAGACAGCAGGAGGAACTCTCGATTGGACTAGCGTTAGCACCTGAGACACACTGAGCTTCAGAGAGCTCCTCTTACAGCTGTAGGACGAAGAAGCCCTGTCAGGCTATCCTTCCCCTCTTACAACCTACAGGAATGGCTTTCTGTGCACGATGAACTATCCTGTACTGTGGACTAGCTTCTTCATGTTCAATTCCTGTTCAATTTTTCTGTGAGGTATTACATGTACCAGGGCCCTGTAGCACTGGGTTAGCTGGGTAACTGCACTAAGTAAAACCCAGAACCCTCCAAAATCAGGAACACAGAAACCGGGCACGCACAGAACTAAAACACAGACTCTTGAGTGTGTTCAGCAAATCAGTGAAGCATTCCTCTTTCTTTTACAGTAGGACACAGAGAACTGCCCATTACTATTTGCCCCTTTAATAAGCAATCCAATAATAATAATAAATTAAGTTAATGGGTTAATCTGACCTTCTTTAGGAGTACATAGTAACACATTTCCCTGCGCGTTAGGAAAGGGCCAATGGCATGCCTGGGATGATCGGGATTGGACAGGGTTCGAGCCGCTCTCCCTCAGTAATCCGCCAGCGTTTGGATTTACCCCCCACCGCACCCCACGCACCACACTGAGCTCCCATCATGCCCCTCTGCCACAGCGAGGGGCCACGTTTTAATGCAGATTTAATGGAAAGTCAGGCAGAAGCCAACTGCATGCAGATCTGCCATTGTTAAGATAATCACCTTTAAATTTCTTAAACAGGCAGTAACATACTGCTAATCTCCACAACCTCCCACTCTCCTGAGAAATAAAACAATTACAGCCGCATACACCGTATATCTATTGAATATAAAACAAATCTCATTTAAGGATATTTTCACTCTTTGTTTAAAAGTCCATGATTGCTGCAGTGGCGTTGTTAAAGCAGGCTTATCACACTAACACTGAGTGAAATGAAAGAGCGGGTAGTTTCACTGCGGACCGGGGGGGAGTAGAGTTCAATCGCGCTCTGACTGACTGATGGCGCATGAGACATACTGTATTTAAACTGTCTGAGTACCACACACAGCCTCATGGGAAGTGAGTCTGTCCTTATCTCTGTTCTTCCATAGCAAGGATCTTAAAAAAGCTATGTCCATTCAATGCATCGGCTAAAAACTGAAAATCAATAAAAATATCTACCCAGAATAATTCCTGAAAATAAAAGTAAGGAGGACATATGGCCAATATTGAGTGTTTCTGCACCTCTGGGTGTATTTATATGTATTTACATATTATAAAATAATGAATATGTAGAGTGTACAGTGCAGTGTGTGATTCTGGTACAGAGAGCAGGGTTATACCTCCAGTGTTGTTTTCAATAAAGAAACTACTCCATTCAGGAATTCACCTCCATATTCAGTTCATGTTTTTGTTGTTTTCATTCAGTTTAGCTATTTCAGTTCCTGACTCCTTCCATGCAAAGGGCTCCGCTGATGATTACGGATTCGGTTTTTTAATGTCAGACAAATGAGAAGGTTTACTGAATATTACTGTTTTCCAATTAAATCTGCTGCTATTAAGGCGAAAAAGGGAGAACAAATCTTCACAGGAAACTGATTAAAATGTTCAACATTTAATAAGCGGTCTTAAACCATTAATTATTAGTTTGTCATTGTACATTGGTAAAGTTAAGCTTAATTTCATGAACTCATTAAAATCAATGTGCCCATCGTGTGTGCGTGTGTGTGTGTGTGTGCATGTGTGTGTATGTCAGCCTGCCCCTGCAGACATGCACACATGCATGCACACACACACACACACACACACACACACCACCCCTCCCCTATATGTACAAACAAACTACAAACTCCCAATGAACACATGATTTATTTCATCAGTCCAACTGTCCAGATTAATTTCAGGAGTTTAATGATGAACTTGTAGATCTATGATCAATCACTAAGGTTCCTGTATTTTTCCGTAACTTTCGATTAGCTGGCTAAAAAACAGATGTGGTATATTTAAAGACAAATTTATTTGACTCAAATATTTTCAAGAACTAAGCGCTGAATGCCGACATTGTTTAATTAATGTTTAAATCTAATCCGTATTAAGAATAATTAGCTTTCTAAAAAGCTGATTAACGTTATGTTAGGATGATAATGGCTTGAGCTAACAGAACCACTTCTTATTTTTAAAATATGTGGTAGCCGGTAATTCAGTTTAACTTCATCGCTGGGCTAATCCGTGCTTCCGCTGATAAACCCGGCAAATCCACGCTAATCCCACACTGCGCCGGGAATGACTTAGCCCCAGATACAGCCACACATCAAGCTGTCAGAGGTAATTATCATTTAGACAACTCTACTCGGGTTTTAAACACACTGTAGTTAAAAAGGTGAAGAAAAGCTGAGGAGACAGAATGAAAAGAGAGAGAAAACTCAAAGACGCCGCTGAAAAGTTGATTGAAAACCTCAGCTGAATTAAACTTGAAGAATTATTCAGTCTCAGGTCACAGCTGAAGGCCCTGCAGTCAGAATTATCTTAATATGCAGCATGAGTATTTAAAAATAATATATGCTTATGCACATACTTTTATTTAACTTCAACAAATCATAAAAAAAATACTTGTCTCTCAATTAGACAGACACCCACACACACACACACACACACACACACACACACACACACACACACACACACACACACACACACACATACAGTATAAGCACGTGTGTTTTTTAAATACCGTTAAATTCTGCTGTACAGTGAAGACGGTATTAATAAACAACTCCTGGTTTCAATTAAAACTGCGGGCCATCTTTAGGAAGAGTGCAATTGAATTAAAAACAATAATTATTAAACACAGTTTCAAACAACGATACATGCGTCTGCCTGTGTTGTATTAACGGGGAATGTTTTCCACTGACAGTTTTGATGGAACCTTTTTTGAACTTTTTTGTTGACATAATCAGCAATTTATACTTTGATGTATTATCTTGGAAATATAGTACATAGTATATAAAATACTGAATATTGACCTGCATAGAATACCTTCACAGTGCTTTCAAGGACTTTGCATATGTGCATATGCTGTTCAAAAATAAAATTACGCTAATTCCATTGAATGGCATAGGGGTGTAAATGTCTGACCTCACAACGCATCACAAAATCTCTCTTTTCACCACGATTTGATCTATCATTTTGATACGAGACGCCTTGTTAATGAGAGAGGTCTGAGGAGAATGGCCAGACTGGTCAAAGCTAACAGGAAGGTGACAGTAACGCAAATAACCACACATTACAACAGTGGTGTGCAGAAGAGCATCTCTGAACACACAATGCATCATAACACTAAGTGGATAAAGTATAAAAGTATAAAAGTATAAAAAATAAGTCTAATAAATACCTAATAAAGTGCTCGGTGAGGGTTTGATGGCCTGGACTGTTTCTGAGGAGTGGTTCACCCAGAGGGGACATAATTCTCAGACTCACGGAGCATTTAGTCTCCTGACACAGCAAGACACCGGACTCCAGAGACTCCAGGTTTCTATGGTTACAGTTTGGAGGAGGGGGCGCGGCTTGCCGTGTTTGCCAGCTCGGACATAAAAGCTCAATTATAGCACACCCTGAAAGAGCCTCGTACACAAACACACACATAAATACAGAGACAAAGGCTTCTGATAAATGACACGGCTCATAATGTAGCACAAAACACCAGCTGAAAATATGTAATGGAATTTGTGATTCTGTTTAACGCGCAGTGCCTGGGCAACCTGCTCTTCAGTGTTTAACATCCGCGCGGGAGAGAGCCGGCTGTAATGGCACTTCAGAACATGCCCTTGGCTGTTTGAAAACGAGCGCATTAAGTATGACACTTTATATATAATTATGCACTTGTTTCAGTGCAGCGTTGGCACTCCGCGGGTTCAATCGTTACCACTCGGCGAGAGACAAAACCTTTCAAAACAATATGAAACGGTCATGAGTCTGACTGGCACTTCTGTTATCCGCGCGCGGGAAAGAACGTCAGACCAGGCGGCCGTCCCCAAGGGGGGGGGGCGCGATGCGCGGAACGGCAGTGTGAACGAGACGCGCGGCAGTTGGACATTTTTCATATTTCAACTGCCACCTAACTGAATTCCGCTTCCTTTTCCTTCCCCTACAGTCGGTCGAATCGTTTGTTTGTTAACGTCTCGTTGACTACCCTGCCCTTATAACTGCCCCTCGGGGGGGTAAACAAAGTTTTCTGAATCTGACCTCACCCTCGTACCGCTATTCTTACCGCTGTTCTCGCCGACGGGCGCCGGAACGTTCTCCTGCGTGCCGCGCTGCTAAATCCGAAGGTCGGCCCGAGTCGGCGGTCTATTTTCGTTTTCGTTTGAAGCGCTTCCCGTGTAGAAACACCCCGACGACGCGGACGCCTCGCGCGCAGACGGGCTGCTCCACGTGGGCCGCGGCCGTCAGGTGCGGCTCGCTGTAGGTCACCGCGAGGGTCGCCGAAAGGTCACGCCGCATTTAGAAAGCGCTAACGGCGCTAGCGTGGCGCTCGTAGCCTTTTATATAAGCTACCTGCCGTAGCGTGGCTGTGTCGTGATTACCTCAGGTTCCAGGCTGCTGGAGGTCTGGTTCATCCGCACACACAGACTGAGATTGTTGTGAAGGTGTGTGTGAATAAAAAGGCCCACACACCGGGGTCCTTGTTAACACGCTCTGCATCCAGAAATCACAGAGATGAATCAACCTTGTGACCACGGCCGGCAAGCAGACTCCCAGCAGAATGTAAAACAAGATGCAGAAGTGAAATGTCCTCAGATACACTGTGTTTATGTAAAGCAGGCTGACCTTGAAAACACTCGTACGCTGTGCTGTGGATGTGAGAGAAGGCGGTTTGAGGTTAATGCACTGTGTGTGTGTCTCTCTGTGCGTGACCAACTCAAACACACACACACACACACACACAAATATACACAAACAATACACACAGACCCATACACACAAACATACACACACACACACACACACACACACACACACACACACACATACATATATACATACACACACACATACATACATACATACATACATACATACACACACACACATACATACATACATACACACACACACACACACACACACACATACATACAAATATACACAAACATACACACGGACACACACACAAGTGCAAGCGCACACGTGCACGCAGGTGAGTTGTTACTGGACTTTATGAACTCACAGATAAATTGCATCTTCAGATAAAATGATGTCAGGCTTAGTGAAATGTGTGAGATGCCCCTCTGACTTCACACACCCTGAGAGGGGGGAGACAGCCCTGCAGGATGGAAGGGGCGGCCTGTAGCCTCGTGGCTAAGGTACATGACTGGGACCCGGAAGACTGGTGGTTCAAGACCCAGTGTAGCCACAATAATATCCGCACAGCGGCTGGGCCCTTGAGCAAGGCCCTTAACCCTGCAGGGTCTCTGAGGATAAAAGCGTGAGCTAAATAACAAATGATTATTATTTATCATCACGATAAAAGCGCACTGAGACGCGTGTGTCTGCGGCCTGGTGTGAGGCATTCTCTGCAGACAGCAGAATGACGAGACATCTCCACCGTGTCAGCCACCTCAAACCACGTCAAACCGCGTCTGAATGCTCACTTAAGCGTGGCCCCCACCTTCATTACCCTCTCTCTAATTGTCTTTCGCTCGTTAAAGAAAAAATAACTCTCTAGTCTCCCGCCCATGCACTTGCGCAGTCACATACAGTATATGACTGTATTTGGTAATAATTCATGTCAGCGGTCCTTCAATGAGAGCTATAACTCAGTATGTAGCACTTTTATAAGACATAAAAAAAACATTCATAAATATTTATGTCAATAAACTATCAGGTGATTTATGTTAGCATTGATGTAGAAAGTGGCATTAACATGTCATATCAAATTACACGTTCCATAGGTATACTAGCAGTTATTGGCATAAACAATTCTGAATGTACATGTCCTGTTTATGAAGATATATACATAGCAGCGTATACATTTTTCTTTATTTTTTTATAAATGGTGCTAAATGTAGTCTGCGCATATCCGATCCCCACCTTAATTTGGAACGTCCAAATTATCCGCCAGCACAGCCGAGTTAATGCCCAAACCCCACTGCGTGTTGCGGAGAGTGTAGACAACAACGGTTCCCCTCCGAAACTCGTGGTGTCACCAGTCAGCTCGCCAGGCTACAGCCGAGCTCACACAGAGTGGAGTCGGAGGAGGACCTTTCACAAGCGGCTTTAGTCCGGTCGACAAGCGGGGGTCACCGCAGAGCGATGAAGGCGGCCCCCGAACTGACTGGACCCGCCCGTAACCTGGGCAACGCAGTGGCCAATAGCGTATCGCCTTATGGAGCTACTGGCCACAGTCAGTACTGGTACAGGCTCTCAATTGTTAAGCATGGCCTTCCCTGTAACGGTTAAAACATAAAATAAAGCATGGACCAGTGGGTCTCATTCACCGCAGTGCGGTGCCTGACGGAATGGACCACCCAGAAGGCTGAAGGCTTGTTGCTGGTCAACACTCGTACAGGACTGGCACAACAGGGCAACCCAGAGAGATAATTGCCTACTTGTTTTGTAATTACACATGCACAATTGCCACGGAATAACTGTTTGCAAATTAAGAGCAAAACTGAAAATTAATAAGACAAAAAGTACATTATTGTTGGAACTGTGCTGCTATCAATATTTAAACGGGCACATGGGGCTTTTTTTGTGGATCTTGAGCGGAACGAAACTATTATCAATAAAATAAGCAAATTTCCATAACGCTGCTCACACCAATAGAGTTCCGAGTGCATTTCCATGAATATTCCACCCGGGATGAGTGGAATACTCTCGGTAAGGCTGAATACTCTGACCAGGGACAGTGGAGTTCACACACTCATAATCGCTCCAGGAAATTAATTTTTCAACTGCAGGCCCACATTTCTCAGTTATTCACCATCAGCTGGTAATTATGCTGGAGGAAATGAGCAAAACTGCAGATTATCAGGACCTGTGAACTCTGGAGCTACACACACACACCCACACACTGTAACGTACACACACACACTATCATCCACACACACACACACACACTGTAACGTACACACACACACACAGACTGTAAAGTACACACACACACACACTACAACATGCACACACACACACACACACACACACCCACACACTGTAACACGTACACACACCCACACACAGTAACGTAAACACACACACCCACACACTGTAACACATACACATGCACACACACACTGTAACATGTACACACACACCTCCACACAGTGCCACACACTGTAGGACGTACACACACAGTCCCACACACTGTAACATGTACACACACACACACACACACACACACACACACAGTGCCACACACTGTAACATGTACACACACACACACACACACACACACACACCCACACACTGTAACATGTACACACACACACACACACAGAGCCACACACTGTAACACGTACACACACACACACACACACACACACACTGTACATTACATTACATGGCATTTAGCAGACGCTCTTATCCAGAGCGACGTACAACGAACATACTGTAACACGTACACACACACACACACACCCACACACTGTAACACGTACACACACACACACCCACACACTGTAACATGTACACACACACACACACACACACACACACACTGTAACATGTACACACACACACACCCAGTGCCACACACTGTAACATGTACACACACACACACACACACACACAAACCCACACACTCTCCTGTGTTCACATGTACCATGCTCCAGAAATTCACACCCATACACACTACGCCACCCGACACACAAGCACACACAATACACGACTGTGTGTCACTATACTCCAAATACTCCCAAGCACACAGTGGGTTTATACTGTATTTATAGTGTGCACTGCACATGTAGGACCCTCCACACACAGAATGTGTGCACTACATAGTGTGCACTGCACATGTAGGACCCTCCACACACAGTAAGTATGCACTACATAGTGTGCACTGCACATGTAGGACCCTCCACACACAGAAAGTGTGCACTACATAGTGTGCACTGCACATGTAGGACCCTCCACACACAGTAAGTATGCACTATATAGTGTGCATTGCACATGTAGGACCCTCCACACACAGAAAGTGTGCACTACATAGTGTGCACTGCACATGTAGGACCCTCCACACACAGTAAGTATGCACTATATAGTGTGCATTGCACATGTAGGACCCTCCACACACAGAAAGTGTGCACTACATAGTGTGCACTGCACATGTAGGACCCTCCACACACGCTGTGTGCCATCTCCTCCCCGAGAGCAGAATTCACAGCGGTTGGCTGGATCGGCGATGTTGCTAGGCTACATTACGTTATCATTTTGAAATACATTATTCAATAAAGCAGTTGAAGGGAAAACTGTGGTTTTGAATACTAAGTGATGCAAACTTTCAATCGAGGCAATCACCGGCATGGCAACAGCCCTTCTACCTTCGTCAAAAAGGATTTATTATTTTCCTTGGTTATTAGCCAGGGCAATTATTGGCCCGATTTTCCCCTTTATGATTTTTTATTCATGATCTCAAGGCGAGGAGCAGCATTGCTTTAAGGCGGTACAGGCATGTGTTTATACGCCCTGGAGAAACAGCACGCTACCCAGAGCCAATGACACGCCTTGGACCTCATCAACCTCACATTGTCCAGGTTCAGATGACCTCATTATGTTTTTTCACATTTAACCCTGAGGGGCGTTTATGATTTTATTAATTAATCATTATTATAATTAATTTTGATTATTATTATTATATGTTTTTTTATTTTAAGTATATCTAGTCTCATGAGATTGAAAACAATAAGGTAAATAAAAGTAAATTATGGATACAGGACATATTTTCAGATATTCAACTAAGTGAATATCTCTCCCCATTTCAAAGCATGTGATGGAAATTGCAAATGCAGAAGACAAATGCAAGTGTAAATGTTCAATGTGAATGGCAGATGTGAGCAGTAAGGTTCTGCTGTAGTATGCAGGGAGAGGGTGCAGGTGTGTCCAGTCAGGGCGTATGAAACAGGCAGCGGTGTGTGTAATGAAGCCCTCACCGCCCTCTCCCCCTCAGTGTGGACACCTCCACCCTCCCCCCCTCAGTGTGGACACCTCCACCCTCCCCCCCTCAGTGTGGACACTCTCTCCCCCTCAGTGTGGACACCTCCACCCTCTCTCCTCCTCAGTGAGGACACCTCCACCCTCTCTCCCCCCTCTCTCCCCCTCAGTGTGAACACCTCCACCCTCTCTCCCCCTCAGTGAGGACACCTCCACCCTCTCTCTCCCTCAGTGTGGACACCTCCACCCTCCCCCCCTCAGTGTGGACACTCTCTCCCCCTCAGTGTGGACACCTCCACCCTCTCTCCTCCTCAGTGAGGACACCTCCACCCTCTCTCCCCCCTCTCTCCCCCTCAGTGTGAACACCTCCACCCTCTCTCCCCCTCAGTGAGGACACCTCCACCCTCTCTCCCCCTCAGTGAGGACACCTCCACCCTCTCCCCCCCTCAGTGAGGACACCTCCACCCTCTCCCCCCCTCAGTGAGGACACCTCCACCCTCTCCCCCCCTCAGTGAGGACACCTCCACCCTCTCTCCCCCTCAGTGAGGACACCTCCACCCTCTCTCCTCCTCAGTGTGGACACCTCCCCCCTCTCTCCCCCTCAGTGAGGACACCCCTCCCCCCCAGCGGGGCGAGCCCATCCCAGGCGGGTCAGCGGCTCTGTCCGGGTCACAGCGCCGCCAGGCGCCGGGGAGGTGGGCGGTTGCCTAGCGACTGGGCCGCGGATGCCGGGCGGTTGAGGGAGAGGAGAGGCGGTGAGCGGCGTCTGCGTGGGCGGACCCGTCTGGGGCCCCTCGCCAAGGAGACGCGCCGCGCCGCCTGACCTCCGACCTCTGGATCTGGGTCACCAGACGCCATGGCAACACACTCGCATCCCTTCACCTGAGACTGCGAGTAAAACACAGCAGGTCGGTCTGACTGTGAACTCTACCAATATTATTATTATTATTATTATTATTATTATTATTATTATATAATTTGTGTAATTATTACTGTTATATTCACATCATTATTATTATCACTATTGTCATTATTACTATTGTGTCTGGTTCGGGCGGAGGATAACACAAAAACCCTTTTCTTCAGCTGTACATTCCTCTCTTACTCTTATACTGCAGTTTTGTACTATCACTGTCGTCTGTGTGTTTGTTTTTCACATGTGAAAATAAATAAACTCAACTCACAGAACAAGTGTCTGGCTTGAAGATGATAAAAAGCTGACCCATTCATTCAGACCTTTACACCACACACTGAAACAGGGCCTTAACAGACACCAGACCATGGGGCCTATCCACACACTGGAACAGAGCCTTAACAGACACCAGACTGTGGGGCCCATCCACACACTGGAACAGAGCCTTAACAGATACCAGACCATGGGGCCCATCCACACACTGGAACAGAGCCTTCACAGACACCAGACTGTGGGGCCCATCCACACACTGGAACAGAGCCTTCACAGACACCAGACTGTGGGGCCCATCCACACACTGGAACAGAGCCTTAACAGATACCAGACCATGGGGCCCATCCAGACACAGAAACAGAGCCTTAACAGATGCCAGACCATGGGGCCCATCCACACACTGGAACAGAGCCTTAACAGATACCAGACCATGGGGCCCATCCACACACTGGAACAGAGCCTTAACAGATACCAGACCATGGGGCCCATCCACACACTGGAACAGAGCCTTAACAGATACCAGACCATGGGGCCCATCCACACACTGGAACAGAGCCTTAACAGATACCAGACCATGGGGCCCATCCACACACTGGAACAGAGCCTTAACAGATACCAGACCATGGGGCCCATCCACACACTGGAGCAGAGCCTTACAGAAAGAGCCCAAGTGAACTCATCATGCCGTTCTGTCTCTGTGCCATGCCAATATGCTCCTGACTGCGTTAACTAGCAGAGAACAGCAGCGGTAAACAGTCAAACCGCAGCCGGCCGAGAGCACGCGGTTAATAACGCAGAGCGGGAGGAGGCTCACTGAGGAGCGTTTGGAAAAGTGGTTAAACCGCTCGTGAGAACGCTCCCGGTGCCGACCGCAGCGAAGGCAGCCCGAAAACACCCTCCTCTGCTTCCACACACCCTCCTCTGCTCCCCCCGCTCTCCTCCACCCCCACACACCCTCCTCTGCTTCCACACACCCTCCTCTGCTCCCCCCGCTCTCCTCCACCCCCACACACCCTCCTCTGCTTCCACACACCCGCCTCTGCTTCCACACACCCGCCTCTGCTTCCACACACCTGCCTCTGCTTCCACACACCCTCCTCTGCTTCCACACACCTGCCTCTGCTTCCACACACCCGCCTCTGCTTCCACACACCCTCCTCTGCTTCCACACACCTGCCTCTGCTTCCACACACCCTCCTCTGCTTCCACACACCCTCCTCTGCTTCCACACACCCTCCTCTGCTTCCACACACCCTCCTCTGCTTCCACACACCCTCCTCTGCTTCCACACACCTGCCTCTGCTTCCACACACCCGCCTCTGCTCCCCCCGCCCTCCTCCACCCCCACACACCCGCCTCTGCTCCCACACACCTGCCTCTGCTTCCACACACCTGCCTCTGCTTCCACACACCTGCCTCTGCTTCCACACACCTGCCTCTGCTTCCACACACCCGCCTCTGCTCCCACACACCTGCCTCTGCTTCCCCCGCTCTCCTCCACCCCCACACACCCGCCTCTGCTCCCCCCGCTCTCCTCCACCCCCACATTCATCAGCCAGAGGAAGGCCACATTTG
>NC_083767.1:6348232-6355732 GCF_963514075.1 Conger conger
ATATAGGTGATCGGGTGCTCGGTGGCGTCCTGGATCTGGGATAGGACCGCCCCAAGTCCGGTTTCAGAGGCGTCGGTCTGCAAAACAAACTTTTGTGAGAAGTTAGGGGTGGTCAGTACTGGTTCATTCCCCAGGGCGGCCCTCAGGTCTAGGAAGGCGCGGTCGGCGGCTTCGGTCCATATCACCGTGTGCCGGTGGTCCTTCTTGGTCAGCTCGTGCAAGGGGGCCGCTCTGGTGGCAAAGTCCGGTATAAACTGCCTATAGTACCCCACTAGGCCCAGGAATGTGCGCACTTGCCTTTTGGTGGTGGGTCGTGGCCAGTTGGTGATCCCGTCCACCTTTTGACTCTGGGGTCGGACACACCCTCGTCCCACGGTGTGGCCCAGGTAGTCGGCCTCCTCCAGGCCCAGGCGACACTTAGCCGGGTTCGCTGTCAGGCCGGCTTCCCGGAGCGCCCCGAGCACCGCCTCCAGCCTCCTGAGGTGGCTTTCCCAATCAGCGCTATGAATGACGATATCGTCGAGGTAGGCAGCAGCATACTCCCTGTGGGGCCTCAGCAGGTTGTCCATGAGCCTCTGGAAGGTGGCCGGGGCTCCATGCACTCCGAAGGGTAAGACGCGGTACTGGAATAGGCCATCCGGGGTGGCGAAAGCCGTCTTCTCCCTCGCCTGGGGGGTCAGCGGTACCTGCCAGTACCCCCGGGTGAGGTCCAAGGTGCTGAGGTAGCGAGCGGGTCCCAGCCGCTCGATCAGCTCGTCCACCCGGGGCATGGGGTAGGCGTCGTACCGGGAGATTTCGTTCAACCTCCGGAAGTCGTTGCAGAACCTCCAACTGCCGTCCGGTTTTGGGACCAATACTATCGGGCTGGACCAGGCGCTTTGGGATTCTTCTATGACCCCCAGGTCCAGCATCCTCGCCACCTCCTCCCGGATGGTCTGCCTTCTCGCCTCCGGGATCCGGTAGGGCCGCAGTCGAACCCTCCTTCCTGGCTCCGTGACGATGTCGTGGTGGACCTTGGTAGTCCGGCCCGGGAGGTGGGAGAGCACATCCCGGTGTTGACTCACCAGCTCGCGGAGGTCTTGGCGTTGCCGGTCGGTCAGCAGGTCTCCAGTGGCCACTTCTGGTGTTCCGGTGGCGCCGCCTGTGGTTAAGCAGAGGGGAGCAGGGTCGTGCACGGGTTCGTGCCACCTCTTTAGCAGGTTAATGTGGTACTTTTGGAGCTGGTGTCTCCGGCCCACCTGTCTTACCATGTAGTTCACTGGCCCAACCTTGGCTACTACTTCGTAGGGCCCATGCCATTTGGCCAGAAATTTGCACTCATTGGTGGGGATCAGCACCATGACTTTATCCCCCGGCTGAAATTCTCTCACCTGGGCTGTTCGGTTGTACAGTCTGGCCTGCTCCTTCTGGGCCTGTTGCATGTGCTCCCGGACCATGGGCCAGATTTTTGCCATCCGCTGGTCCATAGCTTCCACATGTTCCAAGAGGGTGCGTTGTCGGGACGGCTGCTGCTCCCAGGCCTCCTTCGCGAGGTCCAGTAGCCCTCGGGGACGTCTCCCATACAGCAACTCGAAGGGCGCGTACCCCGTGGATGCCTGTGGGACCTCACGTATCGAAAATAATAGGTACGGTAATAAGTGGTCCCAGTCCTTACCGTCCGTTGTGATCATTTTCCTCAGCATTGACTTGAGGGTTTTGTTAAACCGCTCTACCAGCCCGTCGGTCTGGGGGTGGTAGACGGACGTCCTCACTTGTCGGACCCGGAGTAGGCGGCACATCTCCCTCATCACGCCCGACATGAAACAGGTCCCCTGGTCGGTCAGGACCTCTTCCGCGATCCCCACCCGGCTGAAGAGGAGGAACAGCTCCCTCGCGATGCTCTTCCCCGTCGCGGCCCGTAAGGGTATGGCCTCCGGGTAACGGGTGGCGTAATCAACGATTACCAGGATGTAGCGGTGACCCCGGCTGGACTTGGGCAGGGGTCCCACTATGTCCATAGCAATTCGGCGGAAGGGCACATCTATAATGGGGAGAGGGATTAATGGATTGCGATACGTCACCCGGGGGCTGTGCAGTTGACACTCCGCACACTGTCGGCAGTAGTCCTCCACTGCCCGTTTGATGCCAGGCCAGTAAAAGCGCGATAGGATCCGCTCATACGTCTTCTCCCTTCCCAGGTGGGCCCCCAACAGGTGGGTGTGGGCGAGGTAGAGCACCTTGGAGGTGTGGCTCCGGGGTACCAGAAGTTGGTCCAGCTCCCCCGGGTCACTGTTGCAGGTTCGATACAGCAGGTTATTCTGGACTTTAAAATACGGGTAGGCCGGTCTACTCACCCCGCCTTGTGGGACGCCCTCAATGTAAGCAGCGGCCCTCCAGGCCTGGGCGAGGAGGGGATCTTGCAGCTGGGCGGAGCCGAAGTCCGTTGGGGCCCTCTCTATTTCGGGTTGAAACTCCGAAAACCCCCCCGCGCTACCCCCTTCCGCCCCCAGGGGTGGTGGTGGGTCCGGTCGCTCCGGGGCTGTATCCGTGCTCTCGGTAGGGGGTTGCGTGGTCGGTCCCCTCCCCCCTTGGGGCGAGATCACCTCCTCCTCACTATCCCCGGCAGGGGCCACCCAAACCGGGTGGGGTTCCCGGTGGCCCTTCCGGCGGGGTCGGGGTGTGTGACTTGGCCTCTCCGAGGTCGCCCTCTCACTCCAGTAGCTGAGAAAGAGGGGGCAGTCTCTTCCCAGCAGCACCTCCACTGGGAGGCTCTCGACTACCCCCACCCTTCCCGTGAAGTGGCCTCTAGGGGTGATGATGGTCACCTCGGCGGTGGGGTAGCTTCGTACGTCGCCGTGGATGCAGGTGACGGCGATGTCCTCTCCCCGTCTCCCCCCTGCTAGGGTTGGTCTCACCAGGGTAATCGCACTCCCCGAGTCCAGCAAGGCCTCCGCGTCTTGACCCCCGATCCGGACGGGTAGCCTAGGGGCGGCAGTGCCCTTGTGGGCCCAGCACGTGGTGAGGTAGTGGCAGGGTCGGCCCGTCTCAGGTGCAGTGGCCATGGACTCCTCCCTCCCTGGGCAATCCCGGCTCAGGTGGCCCTCCCGGCCACAGGCGAAGCACCGTCTGGTCTCTCTCCGGCGGAGTCCCTCGTCTCGGTCGTCCGCTCTCCACCGTGGCCTGGTTTGTGGCTCCAGTCGGACCGCGCTGGGGGTTCTTCGGGGGCTTTCCGTTTTGGTTCCCCTGACCATCTCTTGGGCCACCTGGTGGTTCTCCAGGAGGTTGACCAGGGCATCAATGGAGCGGGGCCCCTGCTGGGCCACATATTTCTTGACGTCCGGGGCCAGGGCTCGGACACAGCGATCCAACACCACCCGGTCGAGCAGGGGCGGCCCGTCGCCCTCGACTAGCCAACTTTTGGTTAGCCTCCCCAGGCTCATCACCTGTCCTCGCGCCGGGAGGGCGGGGTCATAGGCCCATTGGTGGAACCGCTGTGCCCTGGCGGGGAGGCTGTAGCCATACTGGGCTAAGATGGTGGCTTTGAGGGTGGTGTAGTCGTGGGCTTCGGCCGGAGGCAGTCCCCGGTACGCCTTCTGGGCCTCCCCGCTGAGGAATGGGGCCAGGAGGGAGCCCCAGGCGCCTTGAGGCCACTTCTCCAGGTAAGCCGCCCGTTCGAAGGTCTCGAGGTAGGCCTCAATTTCATCGTCCGGGGTCTGCTTCAGCAGTACGTCTTTGGGCGTCCGGTGGCTTGTTGCCGGGCTGGACTTTTGGCACAGCTCCGCCACGGCTTTCTGCAGGGCGCCTTGTGACCGCAGTAGAGCGTTGATGGCGTCCTCCATTTTTTTTTTTTTTTTTTTTTTTTTTTTTTTTTTTAATTGCTCTCTCTCTATAGCTGGGGTCTCTATGCCTGCATTCTCCACCATATGTGGCGCCCCGTGGGGAGAGAGAGACAGAGAGAGCAAGAGTAGTTCCTCAATCGGTAGTTTTAATGAGGTTCTGGTGTGCCTTCAGGGCACTTTTTACAACGTCCCAAACAATAAACTTCCTTTCTCAAAAAACGAAAAAAAAGTCACCGGCCAAAAAATTAGGTTTCCCGGTCCGTCGGTGGTTCGGGGTGGTCCGTGCCGGCGGCGCCTTTTGGTAGGGCCTCCGAAGACCCGCTTCCACCGTGGTGTCGTTATTGGCTTTCCCGTGGCTGTTTCCTCCTCACTGGGCTTCGCCTCCGTTTCCCTCCGTACTCAGCCCCGCTCTGTGGTTGCGCCTCGTCTTTTGTACGGCTCCTCTCTCTCTCGGAGTCGGTCCGGCTGCGCCTGTCCAATGAGAAGGGTTAATTGTCTCTTCCTCACATTCCCCACGCGTCTTTCCCCGTGTCGCTGGCCATGGTTCTGACTCTCCTCGCCGGCTCTCGCTCCGGTGCGGCTCTGTTAGATACGACCTGGGGAAATACACGTGGTTAATCACTTTTCCTAGCAGAAGCCGCCGGCGCACGGGCCGTTCCACTCCAGTGGTGTACCGATTTCCGATCGGGCCACCACAACACGCACAAACACATGCACACGCACACACACGCAGAAACACACACAAACACACACGCACGCACAAACACATGCACACGTACACATACACAAACAAACACACACACACGCACAAACACATGCACACGCACAAACACACACAAACAAACACACACACGCACACACAAACACATGCACACGCACACGTACACTTACACATACACATACACATACACAAACAAACACATGCACACGCACACGTACACATACACAAACAAACACACACACACATGCACAAACACATGCACACGCGCACACGTACTCGCACATACACAAACAAACACACAAGCACACATGCATGCACACACGCACACACAACACACAAACACACACATATGCACACATATGCACACACACGCACACACACACACACACGCACACACACACCCATAACCCACAGCTCACAGTTGTATATACAGGATAAAAACACATAAGCTGTGTAGGTCAATATGGATCCTCTAAGAAAATCTATAAGCATGCGTTAGAACTAGCATTTTGCAACCAGCTGCAATTAAGACAAAACATACTGTTCGCAAAAGCACAACGATACCATTACCATTCATACTAGTGGTGTGACATTTGGACAGAGAAAACTATATTTATAAACAGCTCTGTAATCTGCTGCAATGCAATGCCAATGTAAGTGAATACTCATCACATATCAAGAAGTCGTTGAAAAACAGTTTAATACTCAATTATAGGGTGTCTGTATTTTCACCTGTTTAACATGAGCAATAGTGTCTGAACAGGCAGAACGGATTTCTCACAACCTCTATTAACAATGCAACATCACCAAAGCACTCGTTCAAGTTATCTATTGCAACCAAGAGCCTTGGAACATACAGAGTACATCCAAAACCACCATACAATATACCTAAACCCATGAAAATGCCATAGTCTAAATGGTAAATAGTGGTAAACAATAATTAGTTTACTTCTTAAATTTCTCTCAAATAAATGGTGGTCTACTTCTTACATTTCTTTGAGAGAAATTTAAGAAGTAAACCAGCATAGACCACCATAATATAAACCAAAACCCATAAATATGCCATAGTCTAAATAATATAGTTAGTTGTTTACTTCCAAAATGACTCCTCAAATAAAAAAAACAGTGCTGTTGCGATTAATTTCTGGGTCTTATCAGTTTTGCTTAGAGACTGCTCTCCTACCACAGGAGTGATTCTCTCCACGTTGCTCGCCTGATTTCTGAGCTGTCAGGGCTGGGATGTTTTTCACTGCCAAGTTGTCAAATTATGCGCAGAAGCACTGACATTAGACATGAAGCCCCGGTCCCAGGTCTCCACACTGCCTCGCACAGACTCTCCCGCTTGTTGACAGGGTTTCTTACGAAAGAAAAACAAAACTATCAGACCTGGGTCAAACACACATCGCACGCACTCTTAGCTCTTCTGATGCTGTTAATATTCAAAGACAACCCTGCAAATGCGAATGCTGTACATCCCCAAATGCGTATCTGACCCAGGAAAGAGAACACATCAACCCTTTACTGAAGGTAATTCTTCATCAGTTTATTTCCATATTTATTGCACCTAATGGGCCAAAAATAAATCACAAATCATGCCTGATTGCTTTCTGTGTATCAGGGGTGTATAGAAAACTTTAATCAGATTGTAACAAGTAGTATTTGATGTTATCTGATATGCAATGTAACTGGGTGTAATATTAACTTTATATAAGACTGACTTGTTATTAATGTAATGTAATCGAGTGAGCTTGCACACACACACACACACACACACACACACACACACACACAAACATGCACACACACATATGCACACACAAACACGCACTCACACACATATACACACACACAAACATGCACACACACATATGCACACACAAACACGCACTCACACATATACACACACACAAACATGCACACACACATATACACACTCACATACACACACACGCACGCGCACTCACACACATATATACACACACACACACAAACATGCACACACACTCACATACACACACACGCACGCGCACTCACACACATATATACACACACACACACAAACATGCACACACACTCACATACACACACACGCATGCGCACTCACACACATATTTACACACACACACACACACACACACAAACATGAACACACACTCACATACACACACACGCACACGCGCACACACACACACAGACACATATACACACAGACACATACACACACACACTCACATACACAGTGCAATACTCTCATCCACAAGCCAGTGATTTCGATAAATACAGTAAGAAGAGTCCTACAGTTGAGCTATGTATGCTATATGCTAATTGCCATGTATGCTACATGCTGTCATGATTGCACCTGCGTATAATTATTTTACCATTCTTAATGTTCTAGCTGCAAAAACTGCGGTATTGCAATTTTTTTGTCGATTTATCTGATTATTCTACAAGGGGTTCAAGTTTTGATCTCTCTAACACTTGGAATTGTACTTCCCTCCAGGGTTTTTGTCCCTGGTTATGATTTGCACTTTGCTGTACGTCGCTGCGGATAAGAATGTCCGCTAAATGACTGCAATGTAATTTAATGGAATGTTATGTGATGTAAAGTACTGTAATGAGCCAGTGTCGATGTGCAGAGATACACACCACACCCCTCACCTTGCTCTGGCGGCCATTTTGAAACAGAAAAGAGAAAATCTCATCCTCACACCATAGCCAGTTATCATGCAGATAGACGGGTGCTGACGCCATTGTATTCGCTAAAGTTATTTTTTGGCATGGATGTGTACGCCCCGATTGAAAAAAGGGGAGATTCATAAACTGCATGAACAAACACAAAAATTAGGCACATTCCAGTGCTCCACATCCAAGCACTTTCAAAACCTCAGCATTTTTTAAATCAGAATCAAGCACTTCCAAAGTGTTTCTCAGAACCCAGGGGAATTATTCCATCCATAAATA
>NC_083767.1:6360732-6373232 GCF_963514075.1 Conger conger
ACTCACGCACACTCACACACACACAGACACACACACACACACACCACACACCACACACACTCCAGTTCATAAGGCACGGCAGATCCACTCCTGCTGAATCAACACCCGGCTGTTTTCCACACATTAGCCACGAGAGCAGTAAAAATGGTAAAATATCAGCGTTAAATTCCAGGGCCACAAAAACAGCAATAAAGCACCTCCCAATTGCTCCGGCCGCCTTCAAATTAAAGTGATGAATTGAACGGCACAAAATGGCCGAATGCACTAATGAGACTGAAGGATTGTGCAAGGCAATGAAGACACCTTTACTGTGGCCTCTGGGTCAGGCTGTGCGTGTTGTGGGGAGAGTGCGCTTCAGCCTCCAGTCTCTACCCAAATCTCCCCCGCGGGGACCAGGGCCTGGTCACATGACCCTCTGCAGTCTAATCCTGTCTACCTGTGTTCCCCTCTGCCTTCCCCCGGCCTGAATAAAGTCAAATAAAATCCAAAGGAAGAACGGCCTCTCTCCCCTCTTAAAACCCTGGATCTATAGGGGACCCAACACACTCTACAGTATAATTGGATTGGTAGTTTTAGAGATAAAACACATCATATCATCTTAAGCAGTGCCCCTGGACCTCTGGAATTAAAACAGCCCCAAAACACCCACCATCATATTTTATGCATCTCGGTTTTGAGGTCAAACATCGAAACATCAACATTTTTTGTTGGCAGTCTGCGGTGCCAATAATTCAGGAGCCCATTGTCTTGGTGGATTGGTAGTTTTAGAGATAATGGGGATTTATAAAAGCCATCATACCATCTTAACCCCAATGGTTGGAAACCTTAAACATATTTGTAAACAGCAACTTCCTCCCCCTAATCCCCCAAATCAGAGCCCTGTGTATTAGACAGTGGTGCCAGTCGTCTGATATAAAACAAAGTCAACGCAGTCTTCTTTATTAACGGAATAAAATTAAGTCCTCGTTTGACGCACTCATGAGTCAGTTACAATTAAAATAAGAAGAAAAGGTATACCAGCACAGTGAGGGCAAATGTTCATCCGCGATAATCATCACTCACCGTTTTCATTACAGAACAGAGTGAGAATATGTTCCCATTGTTTTGCACCATAAGGAGACCCATTATGCTAATGCTAACCTTCTGTAACTGGAGAAATGCCGAGATGCAAATTTTAATGGGTCTGACTAAATCTATTTTTTTCCATTAATTACAGTAATTAAATACTCAGCTTCAATCCTCAAACAGGATTAGAGCGTAATACTTTTAAATGTAGGACGATTGGCCTGACACGATATTTTGAGAGCTTTTTTCTTCCTGCGTAGCGTACCTTTAATAGGAATGAATTAGAAACAACAATACCTGGAGAATTCACGAGAGTGAAGCTTCCGTTTTGAATCTGAAAGCTCTCCAGTGTACTCTAAAAATTGTACGGAGGCTAAACCTGGGGTGACCTAAGACAAGGGTCCCCCATTTTTTCACACGCGTGAAATCTGCAGAAATTAACACACACTCCAGTATAACATCACATTTACACGTCTGGGCAAACCTGTAAAACATTACAATTGTAAGTCACGTTGTCCACTCTCAGAAAGAAAGGGTTCTGATAGGGTTCTTTGGCTTGTCTCCATGGGGGAACCCTTTTTAGTTATTTATGGAACCCTCTATCACAAATGTGAAGTGTGAAAGCTCCCAGACAATTAACCATTTTGCCTGACAAAGAACCCTTTAGCTAGACAGGGTATGTCAATGGAATCACAGGGTTCCTCGTGGAACCCTTATTTATGACGTTGCAACTGATCATAGAAGTGCCATTTTGCCATCCGAACTCAGCCAGTTGATCCAAACACCATTACTTGTTAATACCTAAGGCACTGAGTTTGACTCAGTGAAAGTGCTGCTGAATGATTTCTATTGGACGGGACAGGATACTTTACATGAACCAACCGGCCCCGCTCCAGAGACAGTTCACCTCAGAGGAGATTTAAATCGCGCTGCGCTCGAAGTAGGCCAGCTCTGCCCTGGCTGTGCTGCCATTCGACGGGAGCAGAATGCAGGGCCTGATGACACAGAATCAATGCCATTCTGCTCTGATTGTGGGGCTGCGTTCAGCGACAGTGCGCCTCGGTTCTGCCTGGGAGACGCATCCGTGCTGCGGCTTAATCTGGGGTGAGGTTGGGTGGGGTGGGGTGGGGTGGGGTGGGGACACGGTTCTGACTGCATCGGTGATCATAATGATGTAAAGACAGTCTACCCGCTCAGAATCCCCGACACAAATTAAAGGGACTGTCCTGCTTTTCGTCCAATGGGAAACAAAACAGAGAGTACAACAACAACAACAACAACAACAACAACAAAGCTACTCCAGCCTGCAGACATAAAAATACAAGAGAGGAAAAAAAACCAAAAAAAAAAACCAAAGCATCTTTTTCCCAACTGGCTCTGAGACCTATAAAAATATCCAAAGACGCAAATAGCTTTCGACTGTTCGCTCAAACGAGCGCCCTCAGTGAGTCTGCTTTCCCCCTGTAATTCATTCTGTGACTGATTCTGTCTTTCATTGGCTGCAGAGAGGGAGAGGGTATGCACAACGTTAGACAAATATATACGATGAAATCCCAGAACGCACACACTGTAGAAAAAACCCTCAGATTCCATAGAAGAACCCTATCTAGTTAAAAAGTTCTTTGTCAGGCAAAATGGTTCAAAATGGGAGCTTTCACACTTCACACCTATGCATTCCATAAAGAACTAAAAAGGGTTCCTCTATGGTAGTGGTAGCCACCCCAGTTCCAGGAGATCTTCTGCCCAGTACGTTTTCACTCCAGCCCTAACAAAGCACACCTCATTCAACAGCTAGAGCAGGGCTGTCCAATCCTGTTCCTGGAGATCTACCATCCTGTAGGTTTTCACTCCAACCCTAACAAAGCACACCTCATTCAACAGCTAGAGCAGGGCTGCCCAACTCAGTTCCTGTATATCCACCATCCTGTAGGTTTTCACTCCAACCCTAACAAAGCAAAACTCGCTCAAAGGCTAGAGCAGGGCTGCCCAACACAAAACAATATGAATAGTGAATACAAAAGACAACACGACTTGTTTGTTGTTTTAGGAACTACGGTGAATTGGAGACAGAGAGCGGAGGTGGAAAGTTAAATCGTAGGTTTTGAATATTAATATCTGAAATCATGCAGGCAGTTCTGTAGCTGTCTATATATCCAGCTTTTTACAACATTTGATGCAATCAATAGACTCCCACACATTCACAGGCTAAACCTCAGGCTCTGCAGCACAGACACACATCTGTTGTGTAACACAGAGGAAGGCACGGAAAATTAACGGCGGAAGAGAAGTTAATGAGCCTGCCTTTACACTCTTTTCCCTCAAAAAAAATAAAAATAAAAATTTCTTAACGCCGATGTGCACACACTTTTTTGATTGCCGGCTGCAGAACCTTCTGTAAAAAAAAACACGAGTGATAATTAAACTTCCCACATGATTTCAGTGAAGCAATTTCATTTGAAATCACAATGGGACGGGATTAGGCCAAAAGCACACAGTGCCAAAAACAAACCCAATGTTGCATGCATGGCTTTTGGAACATGAACTTAAATTCTTGAACTAGTCCTAGAACATCGCAATTGGTGATTCACCAGCTATTGAGCTATGTTCAGACACTTAGTGTGGTATACCATAAATACATACAGTATATGCCTTCATAACACATCATACACATGACGAACACCTGTTATAACAAGCAATAAGAGTGTATTACAACTGACAACACGTTACAACAATATCATAATGCATACAAAATGTTTTTTGTTTTTTTTAAGAAAAAACGCTTTGTAGTTATAATGCTGTGTACATTATGACCATGTTCAGCAGACCTGGGTCGATTACGTAACTGTGTTGGATTGAAATACTTTTCTGTTCTCGACTGATCTTGCCTGGTGCAACTGAGCCAAACGAAGGCACGGTGGGGTTTGCACTTTTGGTATTTCAGAGGTTCCAATACGCCAGACAAGCTCAGTAAAGTGCAGAAAAGTATTTTAATCCTAAACAATTACGTATTTGACCCTGGAATGGAGTTCAGTATCTGCACGCTGACAGTATCTGGCACAAGCTGTACTGACCTGTTACGACAGGGCTACGCCACGCTATGCCAGTGTGACAGGCAAGTCAGCAGCGCTATTTGCGAGTATTCATTTGCAAGTCATATCAGTTCTGGCTAAATTCCCAACCTGGCTGTTTCAACCTGCCACCAAAATTCCCCCCTGATTCAACTGGTAAAAACACTGTTCTCTCCCTCTCCACCTCAGCTGGCGTGTGGCGACCGTTCTGACACAAAATGGCCGCCGTGTTTCACCCAGGTGGGTGCTACACACTGGTGGTGGTCATCACCGTAAAAAGTGCTTTGGGTGTCCAGAAAAGCGCCATATAAATGTAATGATCTATCTGTCCATCGACTCTGCCGCCTTCTTCAACACGCAGATGACGGGCACAATCGGTGTTGTCGGCGGTGCAGTTCAGACACTCCGACAAGGACACTCACAGCCCCTGCAGAACCGCCGAGAAACCCCTGTGCGAAGGCGGGCGGCGGAAAGTTCCGGAGGGTATTCGCGGCCCGGAGAGAGCCGAGAACAAAAAAAGATAATCCCGAAAAAAGGAGGCGGCAGTCAGGAGAGGAGACGGAGAGGAGTGATTTTCCCATTAGAATGCGTAATGGCGCCTCAGGGAGAATGAACAAAGTAGCGGATAAACAACAACAAACTCGCTATCTCTCACATTTCCTCTTTTCAATTTGCAGCATTAGTACCAGGGACGTGACTTGAAACTTTGGGGACTATGATTTGATTTTTTTTTTGGGGGGTGGGGGGGAGGGCTCAGAAACGCTGCCCCTCATCGAAAAAAAAAAAAAAACCCTCAGCACTGAGCGATAAGGGCGGGCGGAAAGAACCGCGGTCAGGTAACGCGATTTCATTCCCACAATCCAGCGAAAGCGACCTTTGAAGTTAATTAATTGCATGAGTAACTCATTAAGACTAATGCTGAATTTCATGCATTAATTTAACTACATTGTCCCTGCCACATCTATCATAATTTGAAAAGCGACTGAGTGTGACAGAGAGGAAGTCAGCTGAGACATGGGCCTGCATAAGTATCCGGCGCTCGGATACAGAAAACAAATTAAACATGTGATATTCTCTCCATCATCACGGTTATCAGCACACCCTTAAAGTGCCAGGACGCCCAGTCATCAGCCCTGTTCTCAAGGATTCCTGAAGTCTGTCGACCCGAAACGGGCCAGTGTGGGGGCAGGTTCCTATTCTAGGCCAGCGCCAAGACACTTGACTTGACAAGGTCTCGATTGAAGACTGTGATTCTATCACTTCTAACGGCCTCGAGAGGAATTACAGCAACAAACACGCTGAAACGGCAACACTGTTTATCCCTCCCCCTTCTCTGCGAATGCGCTGACGCTGAAACGCCATTGGCTGTGGCAATTGAAAACAATTTTCAACCAATGAGCTTGAATTATTGAACAGCTATACGATGTTTTGGTACAGAGTGCCGGGCTGTCAACTGCATATTTTGAAACCCAAATTTAAGGACTATAAACACAGGCAGAGGGTGAGTCAACATGTCAGTGAGCCTTTTTCAATGATAGGAACGGATTTACAATGGTCGTGTAACAATGTTTTAACACAATAATCTTACCTATTGTACCTTTAATTAGTTGAATCAGGTACCTGTGCTGGGCTACAACAAAAAACCGCACCCACACCGGCCCTTTTCCGATAAGTTAGCACACTCTTGGCTTACAGGCTTACGGACCAACCCAACCAAACCCCTTAATAAGTACAGCATCAACACTAATGTGTCTCTGTGGATGAACCTCAGTTCACACTGGCCTCAGAGAACCTTCCGGAAAAAAAAAACCCGTCTCTGGCTGCTACCCAGAAAATAACTTTTCCTCAGACAGGCATCACCTTCCCCCCGATGCCTCCGTCTGAAGTAGACAGCGGAGGGAGTCCTGCGGATCAGCACAACAGCCCCGCCGTCGAGAGACGAAAGCGTGAAAACCTTCCCAGGAGCCTCGGCGGGGTCACACACATCACTCAGGCGCGAGGACGCACAAGAGGCGACACCACCGAAACTTCACTCGACAGCCCGGTGCATTACATCGCCCCTTCATCCCAGCCTCACACGGGAATGCGCGGCACAACAACAGGCCTACACAAACTGTCACTGCCTGTTCCGCACAAAAACTACATTTCCCAGAGTCACCGGGGCTTGTTTATAGGCAGTTTTAAGCAAAAGAGGGACTAAAATGGCCGAAACCCTGCTATTAGACAAAATGGCGATTTCCTGTAGAGGCTCACGCCTCATTTACCACGTTAATTATTCTTCTTTTCCTCTAAAACCGCATCAGTTTCTCAGAGGATGATAGAAGTTTTAATTTGAGCGATTTGTTCGGTTCTTTTTCTGCTAACGCTTTCACTTTTTTTTTTTTTTGGTCAATTTGTCTAGTTCTTTTTCTGTTAACGTTTTGCACATTTTCACATCGTGTTTAGAGCCAGGGCCTGGGGGGAACGAACTTTTATTAAACGTGTTACATTGTTCACACTTTTTAAATTGCTAGGTGATTCTAAATGAAATTAATTAAAAGGTGAAAGCAAAGCACCTGACTCTTTAACTGTTTCAGCACAGAATCCGATCTCAATTATACTTACATACGTTGTATATACTTATTTACAATGTATTAACATTACATTACAGCTATTTAGCTGACACTTTTATCCAAAGCGACTTACAGTTGATTAGACTAAGCAGGGGACCATTCCCCCTGGAGCAACGTGGGGTTAAGGGCCTTGCTCCAGCTTGCTCAAGATCGCAACAGCTGCATGGATCTTATGATGGCTACACCGGGACATGAATCACCAACTTTCCAGGTCCCAGACATGTACTGTACTTCAAATTAAAACTCAAATAAGCTTTATTAGCATGGTAAGGGTACAAGTTGTGTCCTTGTTTGCCTGTCCCGATAGGTGACGTAATTCTGTTTGTGTTTTGCTACAATTTGGTTGACTGAAATCATTTCTGTGGTACTTTGACTTTGATTCAGCCACACTGTGCTGGTGTTGCGCTTTGGGACTTTGGATCGGTACTTTCCGCTGGGGTCTTCAGTGCACTCGTCCCTGGTTCTGATTTGCACTTTATTGTACGTCGCTCTGGATAAGAGCGTCTGCTAAATGACTGTAATGTAATGTGTTACATCGGTTTGGTGCTTGAGGTGGTGAAAAATCAGCCGTATCCTCGCGCCTTTTGCTACGGCTGTTCTGGCGGTATACTGTTTTTGTAGCCGCCACATACACCACAGAAACATCCCCCTCCACTGTACCCGCCCAACCCCCATCCCAGAGCTGCCACAGAGCCCCCAGATCTGCTATTCACACACCAGGAGCAGCTGAGATACATCAATTTAAATATTGTTTAATAGCACTATTACTAATATTAAAGACAGCCTGCACAGAACACTGCTCCCATGGCTGTATCTGTCAGCTGTAGGCACCACTGTCTGCAGCACAGAGAGAGAGAGAGAGGGATGGAGGGAGGGAGAGAGAGGGGGAGGGAGGGAGAGGGAGGGAGGGAGGGATGGAGAGAGAGAGAGAGGGGGGGAGAAAGCGGGGGGGAGAGAGAGAGGGGGGAGAGTGGGGGGAAGGAAAGAGAGAGAGGGAGGGAGAGGGGGGAAGAGAGAGACACACAGAGAGGGGGAGTGAGAGGGGGAGGGAGGGAGGGAGAGAGAGACTAAGAAGAAGAGATGCGAACACAGGGGAGGAGGATGTTATATAAGGTTTGTGCTGATGATTAAGAAGTCAGCGGGTACAGATAGATTATGTTCTGTGGCTTGAGGAGTCCCTGTACAGCGCTAGAGATCCCAGTCCCTCCGCTGCCTGAATCCTAAACAGCGGCTTTCTGTGTCTGTACAGCCATCCACAGCAAACAGCAGAACAGCCTTCCCCATCACACCAAGCAACTTAAAACATTTTAAAAAATGTATTCTAGAGTCCATGTTTCAAATGGGATTGGGGGGGGGTTTCTGGATTTCTTTCCAGAATTATCTTAATTAGCCAAATTATCTATGAGATCTGGCATTTCAGTGAACTTTCCTGACGAGCATGAGAATGACAGCTGAAGACTGTTTTGTATCCCTGGAGGAAATGTCTCACTGCAGGGTAAGCGATGAGTGACTCACAGGCAGCCCATACAGAAAGTTAGCTGAGTCAGGATAATCCGTGAAAACTCAAATCTGGATAAAAATCTCCCCCCCCCCGGAAGAGAACATCCCAAATCTGGCTTGTATAAACCAGAGCTCCATATCCTAACCACTCAAAGACCCGTTAGCTCTCTACTGAAGCCAAAGCTTCCCAACATGAGGACAACAAGGAATTTAATTCAGGGGAATTAAGAGTACTTTGGCAACGGACACTACCAACTGTAATACAAAAGCAGAAACTCCTGTTGTTGCCTCAAGCCTCCTTTTGCTTGTGAGGTGGAGAGAATGGAAAAACAAGGATTTATGTTTTTGAGAGTCTGTGATTAGTTGAGTAAAACTTATGATTGAGTTTGTTCAGACTTTTATTTTGAAATTCCTTGGTTCCGAGGTTACACCGTTATGAATGGGAGATGGTGGGGTTTGTAGTTTTGTTGGGGGTGGGGTTTGTAGTTTGGTTGGTGGTGGGGTTTGTAGTTTGGTTGGGGGTGGGGTTTGTAGTTTGGTTGGGGGTGGGGTTTGTAGTTTGGTTGGGAGTGGGGAAAGCTTCCAGATTTCAGCCACACAGACACGCTTAAGTTGGACGCATTTTCTCTTTTGTTTTGTACTTTTTAATTCTTGTTTAAAAAAATCACGCAAAACCGACAACCTTGGAGTCTGTGGGAGTTTGTGGGAGAAGTACCAGCTCACACACCTGGCACCTGGCTTACTGGATTCAATTAGAGACAGACACAGAGCCTACGCACAGCATCTATTGTATTCACGGTAATATGGAGAGATGCTGATAATGTTTGAAGCTGACAGTTCCTTCATAGCGATCACCTTGGGGTGCAATATGACTATTCCGTATCACCGTCATCAAAACATAAACACTATTTCTTTTTTTTCAGGGTAATATAAACAAAAAACGAGCCGTACATTTGCTTCACGCGCACGCACAAACACCTGAATGGCAGCATCTAATTGTTTCACCGCAGGGTTTCGAATCGAGTCGGCTGATGAGAACACACATTTATTTCGCGTCTAGATAACGCCCCGCAAATAAAAAAATAAAAAAATAAAGCAGCGCACGAATGCGCGGGTTATAAAAACGTATGAACACAGATTAGCGAGGGTCACGGAGAGGCCGGAAACCTATCTGTGCACTGACGGGGAAGATGCGAGTCATCGCGGGGTGTCCGTCTCTCAATATTAAACCCGCCCACAGGCACACGGCACTCCAGCGGCTGCAGCAAATGAAAACAGAAAGCAGCGGGAGGGGAAGTGATGTCGCCCCTCTCCAGACCCACTTCCTGCACGCCGATGTCTCTCAGATTTGGCTGCATTGATCCCCGCGTGTCGCCGTAAATCCGGTCGGTTCACCAGAAACGCGCCACACGGCCGCCGCGCCGCGCACACGATAAACAATCTCAGACGTGCCCTTTAGCCAATTAGCAATGTCAATTAGCATTGGCTTTAATTAAGATTCATTTGTTGTTCCGCCAGCTGGAGAATTGATTGAACACCCAATTAGGGATTACTGAGATCTATGCACTGAGCCTATTAAAGGGCTAACCAAAGCGCGCTAGGTAAAGCCCTGCCACTGGATCATTCTGCTGGTGCAAACACACTTCTGCCGATGTGCTTTCTCTCTTCTAAGCATTGAGATGTGATGTCTGTGTGTGTGTGCGTCTCTCTCTTGTGTCTGTGTATGTCTGTGTATGTGTGTGTATATGTCTCTCTTCTGTGTGTGTATGTCCCTCTCTTCTGTGTGTCTGTGTGTGTGTGTATGTGTCTCGCGTATGTGTGTGTGTATGTGTTTACAATGTGACATGGCTGATGTAATTCTCCTCCAGACAGTGTGGGGGCGCTGTGCAGCTTGCAGAGGGCAGCTAATTGAGTGTGAGGACCGACAGGCAGGTGACACTGCATGGCGATGGCGGTTTCCTGACAAAACCGTGACACCTTGTGACTTCTACCACTCAGACTGCCACCACTCAGGTTACTGTACGTGCTATCAATCGGTTTTTTTGGGGGGGGGCAGAGAGAGAGAGAGAGAAGGGGAGGGGAGATGGAGAGAGACAGAGAAAGAGACAGAGAAAGAGAAAGAGACAGAGACAGAGACAGAGAAAGAGAAAGAGACATTAAAGCATTCTGTAATTGAATCTGAGTTTGAGAGAGACAGAGAGAGAGGGGGGGAGGAGAGAATGAGAGACGGAGAGAGAGAAATATAGCCAGCCCTTACTCACTCATACACCGCCAGCTCCACACAGAGACTCAGCAGGTACATGAATTCTTTATCGGCGCCGTAGTCTGTGGATAACGTCTCCTCCAGATCCCTAAAAGGCAAAGAGTAAAGTCAGATTTTTTATTTATTTTGTGTGTTTTTTAGGGGTTTTTTTATTCCCTAAAATGAGAATGAAACAGAATCGATAAAGGTCACGACCAGTGAAAGTGAAGCATTAACACAGTGTTTTCACACCTCGGACTCACACATTACTGCAGTAGGAAACACAAAGCACTCTGAGACACCGTGAGAAAGAGCCTCCGGCTATCATGGCTGCAGCAGCAGGTCGGCTAACGTGCTAACGGGCTAACGTGCACTCACAAATAAATTCAATTTAATTTTCATAGTGCATTTACAGAAGACCGTCACAGAGCAGCAGAGGGGCACAAACCAGACCGGAACCCCCGAAATAGCAAGCACACGAGGTACAAAAATAAACTCGGTTTAGTTGGGAGACAATAATTAAGGTACAGTGGAGGTACATTTCTGTTGTTTAAATTTCCCAAACGTACCCTGCACAATAACATTAATAAGTACATTCTCACAAATGGTACAAATAAATTATGTATTGCTGGCTAGGGGTACATTTTATGTATCTCTAGGTTACCACCCAAGTGACAAGTGTGTGCTTGTTTCAAAGACCGAGGACTTGAGTCCAGACTCTTAAGTGAAGTCCGCTTTCTACATCCCTCTACATCCTAACAGTCAGATTACCTCCGAACGGTTTTAATGGCACACAAACATTACAGCCAGTGAAAAGGGGGAAAAGAGAACACTCAAACAATATGCACAAATCATACTTAAAAAATCAATAATTACTTCAGGCTCAATAATTCCCACAGCTGATTTACATCACACTTCATCCCTTCATAATAATATAATAACATCAATTTCTTCTTATTCTTCATCTTCTTCTTCTTGTTCCTCTTCTTCCTCGTGTCCTCATGGTTCTGGAGCCAGTGGTCCATCAGAAACACTAATAAAAACACCATGCGGACCGGAGGTACACAAAGAGGGCAACGACCGATTCGGGATTTCCTGCCAACTCCTGCTTAATTAATTATTTAATTAGCCAAATCGTACATCTGAGGTGACGTTTATGACACAGCCATATGGACAGGCTCACACTGCACACATACCCACGGTGGAGACCTTTTTTACGGCCGTCTGAGACAGGGCTGCACGGGAGCACTGGAGAAAAACTGCGCTGTACAAGTGCTTAGAGAATTAAAGCAGAATAATCAGTTATAATCAGATCACAATCAGAATTTGGGCGTACACAATTTAGAATTTAGAGAGGCGACCCACTCATCCAAACCTCACCCCCCCCACTGTAAATAACCCACCGGACCACTGGCTCATCCGTGCTTCCATGTCCGCACTGCAGATTCACCACTGCTTTAATGACTCATTACAGGGTGGGTTAGAAATGATGATTATTGTTATTTTTCTGTGAGACTGTCTGGCTGTATGGCCACGGCACTCTGGGTCTTATTGGTATGCGGTGTCACAGATTATCTGCCCTAGTCAGCGCGGCTCCCTCATTAATGTGGAATAAGAACAGAAATACGCTCTCCAGCACAGCCGCCATTAACATATACATCATGCGCTAATGCTAATGAGCTAGCCCAGCGAGGGGCCGGCACAGGAAGAGCGGAGTCAGACCAGCGTTCCTGCTCCGGTCGGGAAGAGTGGAGTCAGACCAGCGTTCCTGCTCCGGTCAGGAAGAGTGGAGTCAGACCAGCGTTCCTGCTCCGGTCAGGAAGAGTGGAGTCAGACCAGCGTTCCTGGTCTGTTTGGGAAGAGCGGAGTCAGACCAGCGTTCCTGGTCTGTTTGGGAAGAGTGGAGTCAGACCAACATTCCTGGTCTGTTTGGGAAGAGCGGAGTCAGACCAGCGTTCCTGGTCTGTTTGGGAAGAGTGGAGTCAGACCAACATTCCTGGTCTGTTTGGGAAG
>NC_083767.1:6378232-6450732 GCF_963514075.1 Conger conger
ACTCACTCAGATATCAAACACTCTTGCGACAGAGACACATTCAGCAGTTCTCTGATCGTGTTCTGCGTGTGTGGGCGGGCACTAGGACCGGGCGAGCCTCACACAGAAGGCCCGGGCAGCGGCAGACAGACTGTGGAAGTCCGCTGAGGACAGTGAAGCGTGTGTTCCTGTAAGAGCCAGTCACTCTCACCAACCCCACATCCACCGCTCCTCTGCCTCAGCATGTGGAGCTGTCTCCAGCACAGACTGCATCAAGGGCTCTCCTGACAGTGCCAGTTACAGGCCCATGTCTTTACTGTCTACGGACGTGAAAACTTCATGAATACTGCTCACAGTCCGCGCGCGTCTTCATGCTGATGGCAGACGGCAACAGGCCCTAATACCTCGGTACCTAATACCAAAATGGCCGCTTTAAACCCCACTGCAGAGACGGGACGTATCTGAATTCAATGCGCCTGGCTGCGCTAACTCTGCAGCAGCACCCCCCTCCACCGTATACACTGTGAGAAACAATGAAGAGAACAGACAGAGGAAAGAAAGAGAGGCAGGGAGAGGAGCTTAGACAACTCAAATGAATTGTCTTCACTCCCAATCGAGAGGATTACAGTGTTTCTGCGGAGACTACCGAGGGCGGGTTTTGTTTTTCTGAGAAACGGTTGCCGTGAACGGGGTTTCCTGGGCGACAGAGCGGGAGTCCGAGCAGCCGGCTGTGTACCTGCCGGCTGTCCGCTAACCCCGCCGTGAGAGCCAACGTCGCGGGAGGAACCACACCGCCACCCCCCAACCCCCCCTGCGCCCCCTCCCTCCCCTCCCTCTCTGGGACTGACGGCTGTGTGGAATCAATATCTCACATAGTCCCTCTATGGCAGCAGCTGCAAAACAGAACTGCGGTGAGCGGTGCAGTTTCTAAGAACTCTGTACAGCTACGTCTTTGAATGCGTTTATGCACGCAATGACACAATCTCCTAAAGGTCCCTGACTGCACACCTTTCCAGGGTGAACCTTTAGCGCTGGCTACCTCTCTCCCCTCTGTCGCGTGCCACCGTATTCATATCTATATTTGATGAGCGACATCTGTGCGCCATCTCGTGCGGCACGCTCTGCGAGACGTACATCAAACACAGGCGTGAGCGGGAGGAGAGAGAGGGAGGGGTGAGCGGGGATCAGAGGGGTGAGCGGGGATCAGAGGGGTGAGAGGGGATCAGAGGGGTGAGCGGGGATCAGAGGAGTGAGCGGGGATCAGAGGGGTGAGAGGGGATCAGAGGGGTGAGCGGGGATCAGAGGAGTGAGCGGGGATCAGAGGGGTGAGCGCGGATCAGAGGAGTGAGAGGGAGGAGTGAGCGGGGATCAGAGGAGTGAGCGGGGATCAGAGGGGTGAGCGGGGATCAGAGGGGTGAGCGGGGATCAGAGGAGTGAGCAGGGATCAGAGGGGTGAGCGGGGATCAGAGGAGTGAGCAGGAGAAGTGAGCGGAGATCAGAGGGGTGAGTGGGGATCAGAGGGGTGAGCGGGGATCAGAGGGGTGAGCGGGGATCAGAGGAGTGAGCGGGAGGAGTGAGCGGGGATCAGAGGGGTGAGAGGGAGGAGTGAGCGGGGATCAGAGGGGTGAGCGGGGATCAGAGGGGTGAGCGGGGATCAGAGGAGTGAGCGGGGATCAGAGGGGTGAGCGGGGATCAGAGGGGTGAGCGGGGATCAGAGGGGTGAGCGGGGATCAGAGGAGTGAGCGGGGATCAGAGGGGTGAGCGGGGATCACTGGCGTGAGCAAAAGGCGACAGCAGAACACGTCGGCTGCAAGACCAGCGCGTTTCCAACTTGACACGTTTCATTCAGGAGAGACACCGCAGACTGAACACGTAAAGGAACAGCACATCCTCTACCCTAACACACAACCTGCACGGTAAAAAATAACAAAAGAAAAAACAAAACAAAAAAAACGCTTTTTCAGGCAAACCATTGGGGTGATTTGGCAGAATGGCAGAAAGGGTTTAGCAGTAAATGTGCGGATCGCGTTCGGCGTGTCTGCTCTCTGTACTGGAGCGAGAGAGAGAGCGAGAGAGCGAGCACACAGGTAACCTCTGGCTACCTGGCACCTGCATCCTGTAGGTGTTGCTGAGGCAGATGGTGGTGTGCAGAAGTTCTTTATTTAGAGACGTTCCTGTTTCTGTACAGCGTTTAATATGAGCTGACACCCCAGGCTCTCTCTCTCTCTCTAGCTCTCTCTATCTCTCTATCTCTCTACCTCTCACTACCTCTGTCTACCTCTGTCTACCTCTCTACCTTTCTACCTCTCTCTCGCTTTCCCTCACACGCTCTCCCTCACTCTCTCCCCCTCTCTCTCATCGCTCTCTCTCTTGCGTTCTCTCTCAGTCTTGCTCTCTCCTTCTCTCCCTCGCTCTCTGCAGAGAGAGGAAAGTACAGGGTAAGTGATATGATAATGAGATGTTTATGGTGCTGGTTTGAGGACCACTCTCAGTTACCGACACAGACAACAACAGCAGCAACGACAGAACCACGTAAACACCGCCACACACGGCTGTTACCAACCACAGACGTGTGCGAGTCCTCATTGGACAACACAAGCAGCGGGGTGGAGGTTAGGGGGAGTGTACCGGCCAATCAAAACGTGCCTGTTCATAAGCACTGGAGCAGTTTCATCACACGTGTTACTGCAGCCCCACTAATGTGTGCTGGGGGCCCATCACTGTGCCCAGCAAGCTGGAACCCAAACACCAGCTCTGATATCTCCCTCTCTCTCTCTCCATCCCACATTCTCTCTCTGCCTCCCCCTCTCCCACTTTCTACCTCCCTCTCTCTTTTACCCCTCCATCCCGCATTCTCACTGGCCCTCTCTCTCCCCCATTCTCTACCTCGCTCTCGCCCTCTCTTTCGCCCCTCCATCCAGCATTCTGTTTCTCTCCCTCTCCCCCCTTCATCCCCCCTCTCCCCCCCTCCCGCCCCCCGATTCTCTGTGAGAGAGCATGCAGGTGTGTGTGAAGTGGGACTATTAACTCAAGTGGGGAACATTCCGGATCTGCTGACCCTTAAATCGGTTTCCAGAGGTGGCACAATTAAGCGTGCGCTTCTGTGAGGGGAGGGGAGGAGTGACTGAAAAACCCAGCCCCTCACCTGGCTCCTGGCCTGCCGTAAAGTGTCCATTCTCACCCAAACCTGACCCATAATGCACGGGTGTCAATCAACGCCGGCGGTCCGCCTGGGAACACTGAACAGCCAATGAGGTTAGAGAGCCGACTTCACTGCCGTCTCCGTCAGACAATATTCTGCTAACATCAAAATAGTCATTTTCACAAGAACGTGCTGAACCTTTGATATTTTAACCCAAGTGCCTTCACAACTCAATCTGTTACACGATGCAGAAATCGACAAAATGGAGGATATGAGGAAAACGATGAACATGCATTGAGCACACAGACACAGAGAGGCTATAAGCACAGAGCACACAGACACAGAGAGGCTATAAGCACTGAGCACACAGACACAGAGAGGCTATAAGCACTGAGCACACAGACACAGAGAGGCTATAAGCACTGAGCACACAGACACAGAGAGGCTATAAGCACAGAGCACACAGACACAGAGAGGCTATAAGCACTGAGCACACAGACACAGAGAGGCTATAAGCACTGAGCACACAGACACAGAGAGGCTATAAGCACTGAGCACACAGACACAGAGAGGCTATAAGCACTGAGCACACAGACACAGAGAGGCTATAAGCACTGAGCACACAGAGAGGCTGTAAGCACTGAGCACACAGACACAGAGAGGCTATAAGCACTGAGCACACAGACACAGAGAGGCTATAAGCACTGAGCACACAGACACAGAGAGGCTATAAGCACTGAGCACACAGACACAGAGAGGCTATAAGCACTGAGCACACAGACAGAGAGGCTGTAAGCACTGAGCACACAGACATAGAGAGGCTATAAGCACTGAGCACACAGACACAGAGAGGCTGTAAGCACTGAGCACACAGACACAGAGAGGCTATAAGCACTGAGCACACAGACACAGACACAGAGAGGCTATAAGCACTGAGCATACAGAGAGGCTATAAGCACTGAGCACACAGACACAGAGAGGCTATAAGCACTGAGCACACAGACACAGAGAGGCTATAAGCACTGAGCATACAGAGAGGCTGTAAGCACTGAGCACACAGACACAGAGAGGCTATAAGCACGGAGCACACACGTTTCCTGTGTGACGCTACGACAGGAAACGGCGGTTCAGGGGCCCAGACGCAGGTTCGTTTTCGGCGGACCCTATGGTATGAAAAAAAAAAAAAAAAAAAGAAGAATACTACCTCAAAGTGGCAATAATGTACATATTTGCGATAATAAATAAAGTTTTATTATCAAGAAGTTCATAATCTTAGCATATTTTGTTTAGATATATTTTCAGCATATTTCATTACCACGGGGGGCCCCTCAAACAGGGAAGAAGGTGGCTTGCCAGCTGCCGACAGCAGACACATCCCAAAGGAACTCTGTTTTTACGGCTTCCTTTCTCTTCACCAGAGTAAATATCAAGCCAGGACATCTCGGGAGAATAATTATCTTTATTTTCTTTTTTTTCTTCTTTTTTTTACACACAGGAACCTGAGAATGTGTTCAGAACTGATGCTAAAGGCAGCAGCATCCACACGCAGGAGAAAACGTGTTCAGAAGCAGTGGAGAATGAATGCCCTGGCCTGGCCCTTCTGAAGTGGAGCTGTGGCCTGTATCTTCCATTTCGGGAAGGCCCCCTGGCCCGTGAACTCCGGGGGTCCTGTCAGTCTGGCCCGGCTCTCGGGAGTTCGCTAAAAAGCTTGTCCCGTCGGAAAAAGGCAGGTTACGCGTGAGTCATCCGCACTGTGTGAAGAGAGAGGCCTCTCTTCCACGCTAAAGCACTCCGCCTTTCTTCTGCTCCTCAGCTCGTAAGCGGAGACGCGCGCTCGGGGGTTTGAAGGGCTACGCCGACACCGCTGCCCGAAAAAGAGCTCGCCGTGACTCAGAGGAGGGAGTGGAGCCTGCTGGGAGTCTCCTTATCTCAACTCCCACAGAGAGAGACACGGCTAACGGCTACAGAGAGAGAGAGAGAGAGAGAGAGAGAGAGAGAGAGAGAGAGAGAGAGAGAGAGAGAGAGAGAGAGAGAGAGAGAGAGAGAGAGAGAGAGAGAGAGACACACGGCTAACGGCTACAGAGAGAGAGAGAGTGAGAGAGAGAGGAACGGCTAATGGCTACAGAGAGAGAGAGAGAGAGAGACATGGCTAATGGCTACAGAGAGAGAGAGAGAGAGAGAGAGAGAGAGAAACGGCTAATGGCTACAGAGAGGGAGAGAGAGAGAGAGAGACATGGCTAATGGCTACAGAGAGGGAGAGAGAGAGAGAAAGAGAGACATGGCTAATGGCTACAGAGAGGGAGAGACAGAGAGAGACACGGCTAACAGCTAGAGAGGTAGAGGAGAGAGAGAAGGAGAGAGAGACTGACAGAGAAAGATACAAAGGGAGACAGAGAGTGACTGAGAGATACACAGCTAATGGCTAGAGGAGAGAGAGAGAGGGAGAGGGGGAGAGGGAGGGAGAGAGAGTGACAGAGAGAAACACAGCTAATGGCTAAAGAGAGGAGGAGAGAGACAGAGACAGAGAAGGAGGGAAGGAGGGAGAGAGGGAGAGAGGGAGAGAGAGCCCTTAGGTGGGGGGTGTGCTAGCCGACGGCAGTTTGTGTAAGTCATGCCGTTTGTGTTGGCACGGCAACAGCTCGGACACCCCCCCCCCCCAGTAAAGCCAGCAGACAGGCGGCAGGTGGCCATCTTGGCACACATCTGCCGCAGAGGAAGATGGGAGATCTGTGGAGCTCCCTAAACCAACCAATCCCCTGCAGCTGGCCACACTCCGGCCAATCACCACGCAGATGCATTCCCTACCCAAATCCTCTTTCACATTAAGGCTCAAACAAACAAAAAACATTCAACCGTTTGTCTGTCATACGTTTTGAGGATAGCACACCTGCCCGACCGCTTCAACGTCTTCTCAATCCTGCGAAGCATCAAAACACTTTCCCTCCTCCTCTCACAGCTTAGACCACAAGAAATATGCATCTCTTCAAAAAACAAACGGCCTGCCAAGCAAGATCTACCTTGTTCCCTGGCTAATTACTCCACACCGCGAGAAACACGCCAACGCTTTTTGACAGGAGTGAAGTACAGGTGGTGTCCAAAGGCACTATACACTGGTACAAAGGTACAAAAAGTGCCGAAAAAGATACAGATGCTTGTTGCTGGGGTGGCAACAATATATCATTAATTTGTATCTTTTTTTGCTTGGAAAATGTGTGCCCAAAGAGAACATGACTGTGCTTGTAGGGCACATTTGGGAAATGAGATCCTTCAAGAGCAGAAATGTCCCTGCACTGTCACTGCAGAAGGATTAGGCCACTCCAGAGGCATGAGGAACCAGAGCAGTTAAACACCAGCACAGATACGTCCAGTGCTGCCGGGCCGTTATTTACACATCTGCCCCATAATTATCATCAGGGACGACAGGGGCCCACAACAGCCTGACTGCAGTGGCCCACGGACCGTGTCTACGGTTCAGGCTCCGGGTTACGGACAAAGATAGCGTGCTCGGAATAGCCTCACACACAGCCGTTCTGTTTCCGAGAAGGCGAAGGCTATTCGTGTTCAGGAACGGCTGGGTCTACGAGCAGAAACGGGCTCCTGTTCTGCGTTTTTATTGGTCAGTGTGTGAGATGGGGAGAGTGGTGTGGCGTTGGCGGTGGATTTCGCGGTGACTCCGTCGGCGTACGGACGCGCAGAGGAGCGAGCACACAGGGTTCACGCACAGGTAGGCCTTTCATCTTCCGTCACGCACAGGAGCTCAATCAACACAAACACATTACCCAGAGGCCACGGCACTCCCGCTGCCTCAGACACAGGGAGCGCCTAATGGACCTGGAGCTTTGTACCTCCACTCCAGCACCGCCCAGAGAGCGCTCCGGAGAGGGACAGCTGGGTCTTCACAGAGAGAGAGGGAGAGAGAGAGGGAGGGAGGGGGAGAGGGAGAGGGAGAGGGAGAGAGACAGATAGAGAGGGAGAGAGAGAGGGAGGGAGGCGGAGAGGGAGGGAGAGAGAGAGGGAGAGGCAGAGGGAGAGGGAGAGAGACAGATAGAGAGGGAGAGGGAGAGAGAGAGATAGAGGTGCATCTTCACAGAGAGAGAGAGAGATATTCTGAGCCGGTCCCAGTCATAATCCCAGGATGGCACACACACACACACACACACACACAAACACACTCTCACACACACAGACACACAAACTGACAAGCAAACACACACACACACCCACACATCTACACACACATACTCAAACACACATGTACAATATAATAATTTAGTCACATTAATCTATCCCATTCCCTTACTGTCCCTCTGAAACAGGTAAATTATCCAGACTCCAATAGCACTGGTAAGGTGTGTGTTTGTGTCCGCGTGCGTGTGTGTGTGTGTGTGTGTGTGTGTGTGTGTGTGCACGTGCATGAAAGTTAGTGGCGGCTCGAGTGTGTGTGTTTCTTGCAAAGCTAAGTTCATGTAGGCCTTTCGCACATGTGTGCATGTGTGAGGGAGTGTGACTGTGCGTGTGTGAGTTCAGTTGAGCGTGAGAGTGTCAGTGGCGGCTCGAGTGTGCGTGTTTCATGAGAAGATAAATTTATCTTGCCTTTCACACGTGTCAGATCCTCTTAATTTAAACTTTATTTATTTCCAAAATGGGTAAGAGGAAACCGCAGAAACAGCAGAGAATGTGATAATGGCCTTCTATAACACGGCTTCAGGATCATAAGCACCACAGCAAACCTTTGTACAGGTGTGGAGAGCCGTCCTGAACGCACACCTTCGTACAGACGCGTAGAGTTGTCCTGAATGCACACCTTCGTACAGACGCGTAGAGTTGTCCTGAACGCACACCTTCGTACAGGTGTGGAGAGCCGTCCTGAACGCACACCTTCGTACAGACGTGTAGAGTTGTCCTGAACGCACACCTTCGTACAGGTGTGGAGAGCCGTCCTGAACACTTCTGTCAAACGTGATGCTGGAGTCAGCAGTAAAGTTCCCGGGTCTAAAACAACCTTCCACTCTTCCACACACAGACACGCTCCCAGATGGCAACGGAAGTGAGCGCGATGCAGTTTTTACCGACACACGTGTGACTTAACACACAAATCAGCCGCGCTGCCTCTCCGTTCCTGTTGAACACGCTTATAACCGGAGAACGCAGAGCTTAACAACAATTACGAACGAGAAAAAAATCTACTGTAGCACCCAAAAGGGCAGGATCACTAAGTGTTTTCCGTTCAGCTAACCCATGGGAAATCTGTCATCATGACACAAGATAAACTCCACGCTAACCTGACGCTGTCAAACTCAAATAAACACGGTCAGTAATTGAAGGTTTACACTTAGTAGACCGCGTTTCCACAAACGGCACTTAGCTTCTCGATGTGTTTTGACAGCTGTTGGGGCTACCATTTGTCTTAAGAAGCAGGATGATATGACCTTCCCTTTGTGGAGAAGCTATTTAATTGCATATGATGAGCAGAGTAACTACTGTAACAAGAGTAATTATTTTTGTGCAGCTACATGATATGCATGCGTGATGGCGATAGTGTATAATGCCCAGCTGGTAGGGAAGGTACCGTATAATTTACAGTATTTGGTCTAGATTACTTACAGTACACACCGTTTTTACCTTTTACCTTTTACATTTGGTGCACTTGTTACACCTCTGTCTACACAATTTGGGAATTTTCACCGGGTCAAACTGCCGGAGCAGTCCGACCTTTCCGGAAAGCCGAACTTCGCTTTAATTTACACCTCAGAGGCGAAGTTCCCGGGGAACTGTCAGGTAAGCCTGCATGTGTGAAAAGGATTTTTCTTACAGTATCAGGGTTTCCAAGCACTAATCTTTTTTTCTCTTTAATGCAAGTTGTACTGTACTGTGGCTTTCACAGGCACACCTGTGCGATAAAAGAGTGCATCGTCCCACAGCCCCAGACGGGCAGCGCTGTTCAGCACACAGCTGAACAAAACAACACAACAACACAACATGACAATACAACACAACAATGCAACAACACAATACAACAACATGACAATACAACAATACAACACAATACAATAACACAATACAACAACATGACAATACAACAATACAACAACACGATACAACACAACAACACAATAATACAACAACACAACAATACAACAACACAATACAACACAACAATACATGAACACAATGCAACAACACAAACGATACAACAACACAACAACACAATAACTCAAAAACACAACAACACAAACGATACAACAACACAACAACACAATAACTCAAAAACACAACAACACAAAGCCGCGGTGCTGACTCAAAGGGCACAGTAAAGTGGTCCTGCTATGTGATTGTCTGGACCAGCGGCGGTTTATAACGCCAGTGCCGTTCCCCCCGCACACAAAACACAGTGAAACTCCAGTGCTTGAGCAACATGCCCAGCCCATACTGTACATAAAGGGCTGTAATTCCTATATGAATCACCTCACATGGATGAAAATACCCCTGAATTATAGCTCAGTTGGCCTGATTTTCATTGTTTCGTTTCAAATCCAATGCGTTGGAGTACAGAGCCAAAACAACAAAAAATGCGTCCCTGTCCAAATACTCACTGCATACGCACTGTGTGGAATTTCTTTCCCCTGATTCGCTACAAATATCAGGGAATAATACACATTTTTGGCATTCAGTATCAAGCGCGTATATTTCTCGTGCTGCCAGATTTGCGGTGCCAGTCTCATGTCGGGCATTACATTATCGAGTCCCCGCTTCTCACTGTTATTACCTTCACAGTGAAGATGCCTCCCACACAGCCCTGTCAGAGCTCTGATTGGACCTGGGCCCAGGGCGTGATGTCACACCCTGCTATATGTGGCACTGTGATTGAAATCTAAAAACCTCTCTCCACCTCTCTCCTCTCCCCTCCTCTCCTCCCCTCTCCCCTCCCCTCCTCTCCTCCCCTCTCCTCTCCCCTCCTCTCTCCACCTCTCCTCCCCTCTCCCCTCCTCTCTCCACCTCTCCTCCCTCCTTTCCTCCCTCTTACAGATTTTGGGGCCCCTTACAGGCCCGCTGAAACAGGGTTCAATGAGTCTGGCAGCGCCGCTCGGCTCTTCCACAGAGTTCTTGAGAGAAAGGGAGAGCGAGTGAGAGACAGAAAGAGCAAGCGCAAGAATGAGAAATAGAAATAGAGACCGTGAAAGAGAGAGAGAGAGCACAAGAGAGATAGAGAAATAATAATTCACCTCACCTCTTTTTTTTTCCCCCGCGCTGTTTCTGAATATAAACACAAACAGGGCTCGCTTGCTGCATGAAATATGCAGACTGATCGACAGCACCTTGGAATTCTGAGAGAAAATGTGTTGTGGGTTTTTTTTTTTCCAAACACGATCGTGTTGTTGCACCCCACCCCAAATAAGAGGCAGCCGTGACAGTGGCAAGTGATGTTGGACAGGCTTACTGTACTGCACTGTACTTTAAGGCCTAGTCCGGAAAAGACGGCACAGCCTACAGACCCATTCCGGCATTCAGGCTCCCGTTCACTGGATTTACAGGTAATTAACATTAACACAGCGTTCAGAAGCAGACCCAGTGTTAGCACTTAGCCCAGTTTTACCACTTAGCTGATGTAGAAACAGTGGTAACATTCAGCCTACATGCCTTTGTGTTTGTAAACAATACCACAATACCACAGTCCTGGTTTTCTGGTTTCAACATAACATAACATGATGATGAAAACAGGCCCAGCAACGCTAGCCTTTTCCTCACCTACTGCTGCAGTTTGTCTAAAATTACATTACATTACATTATTGGCATTTGGCAGACGCTCTTATCCAGAGCGACGTACAGTTGATTCGACTAAGCAGGAGACAATCCTCCCCTGGAGCAATGCAGGGTTAAGGGCCTTGCTCAAGGGCCCAACGGCTTGGCAAATCTCATTGTGGCTACACCGGGATAAGAACCACTGACCTTTCATGTCCCAGTCATTTACCTTAACCACTACGCTACAGGCCGCCCATAAATAAATAAAAATGAATAAATAAAAAATAGTATCTAGCACCTTATCAAGCCTGTATAAGGTGCCAATTAAGTACTTAAGTGCAGGAACACACCAGCAGACACAGCGACACTCCAGGATTCCAGTTTGAGATTCTAGCTGTAAGGGGTCGCAATGAAACCATGACAGCTCAATTTCATACCGCCATGTCATGCATTTTTTAAGATTACACGCATAACTAGAAATGTACGGCGTATGACTAGTTACCGTTTTGCAATTACTACCACATAATACAACTTTCATATCGTCATTCAAACCATTTTATTAACTTTCAGTTTATTCAACAAACATTTCAATCTCTGGGTAAATGTGAGAGACATGCATGTTGACGTACAGTGCCTCGCGCAGACGTTGTGTGCGTGCGTCTGCGCCTTCCCCAATCTCCTCCGCCCGCGTGCTGTTACGCGTTACGCCATGCGTTTAATGGTGTTGACATTAACAGAAATGGATTTTTAGGACTGCATTTGTTTGAACATATACCGCGACGCCGCCGTAATCCCATTTTAATTAGAAAGATGTAGCGGGGAGCACGAAAACTCACACGCGCGGTTCCCCACGGCGGTGCCACACTGGCAACCAATCAATCACCAAGGCGCCGGTCGCCATGGAAACTGATAGCTCCGGCGCCGGCGTCTAAGTGGTAAATGATTGGCGGTGTAACTCACTGCTGGATGAGCGCGGCGAGCTCCATCTCCTCTCCGCTCGCGATGGCGGAGAGTTAATTAAAAGCAGCGAACATGAAATAAATCTAAATCTGAAAAGAAATGAAACATACAGAACGAATTCAATTCCCACACTGAGGTGTGTGTGTGTGTGTGTGGGGGGGGGGGGGGGGGGTATGCAGAGTAGTGGTTTAGAAGTGCCTGGGAGAGGCTGCACTAAGCCCGTTTTTCGAACTACAACACCCATCCGTTTCGGACTACAACTCCCATCCAATTCGGACTACAACTCCCAACCAGCCCCACTCTGGATTCTGTTCACAAGTCCCCGCCCTCACCCCGTGCGAGTGCCACGCCCCCGAACCCACTCCCCTCTGTGTGTGAAGCACAATAACGCGATCGCAGAACTCAAACTGAGAACTCAAACACGCCCGCGGCTCCTTCCCGCGGGCCACTTTACCGCTGAGTTTCCCCCGAAACCCCCACACCCCCGCACCTGTGCGTCAGCAGCGCACCTGTCCCCAGGAAAACCGTGTGGAGGAGCGCTGCTGTTCTCAGCGGTCCCAGGGGAAGGCCTACCGAACACACCTGTGTGTGTTTCTAACAGGGGAACGGCAGGTGCAGCTCACGCAGTCCCGTGCCACTGCAAACGCTGTGTGACGCTACGCCTCTGCGGTGCTTCCAGTTATTCCCCAAAAGGATCCACCGATTTCTGAAGCGGTGCCTGTGGGAGAGGCCACGGGCTGGAGGGGGGCCACGTGACACATGCACAAAGAGGGGGCGGTGACATCAGCACAGGAAGAAAGAGCGGCCGCCGGTCACCGACCCCCCCACCCTGGGCGTGTCAAACAGTCCCCTGAGCAAGACACCTAACCCCCAATTGTTCCCGCGGAGGTGATTGGTGCCTCGCATGGCAGCCTTTCTCCACTGGTGTGCGAGTGCATGTGTGAATAAGAGGCTTTGGATGAAAGTCCATTTACCCTTTGCCTTTCTAATGATCTTTCAGTATTATTAGAGCTTTCATCGTTCTCTTTCCGTAGTCATTCACAGCAGTCATATATAATCAATGCCTGAGCAATGTGAACAGCGGGACTTCATGCGTACGTGACTCTGCCCCGGCACATCGACAGCGGCTCGACTCCGCGTAACAACACGAGCCGTGGATCACGGTCCAAACATGGGCAGATGAAGTGGGGTTTTGGTGGGGCTCTGCGTGTTTGGAAAAGGGCTAGTCGGGAGAACGTGAGAGCGCGTCTGAGCGAACGGATGCTAGCAGGCTATGGTGAATTAGCGCGGCCGCGGGAAGCGACGCCGCGCATCAGCGGAGTGAGGCGCGACACGCACTGACACTTAGCGGGGAAGCATATGGTGACCACGGCACCGGGACGGCTTCCAGAGCTCTGCGATCATGGCCTTAGTCCCAGATCCCGCTAACGCACGCGTTACCAGAGTCACTGACACCCCCTCCACCGCAGACTGCCCATCTGCCACAACACAGGAGCGCACTGTGCTACACCTAGCGCTGTGTACACAGGGTGTGTGTGTGTGTGTGTGTGTGTGTGTGTGTGTGTGAGGCAGAGTGTGTGTGTGTGTGTGTGTGTGTGTGAGGCAGAGTGTGTGTGTGTGTGTGTGTGTGTGTATGTGTGTGTGAGAGAGTGTGTGTGTGTATGTGTGTGTGTGTGTGTGTGAGGCAGAGTGTGTGTGTGTGTGTGTGTGTGTGTGTGAGAGAGAGTGTGTGTGTGTGTAAGAGAGTGTGTGTGTGTGTGTATGTGTGAGAGGCAGAGTGTGTGTGTGTGTGTGTGTGTGTGTGTGTGAGAGTGTGTGTGTGTATGTGTGTGTGTGAGAGAGAGTGTGTGTGTGTGTGTATGTGTATGTATGTGTGTGTGTGTGTGTGTGTGAGGCAGAGTGTGTGTGTGTGTGTGTGTGTGTGTGTGTGAGAGAGAGAGTGTGTGTGTATGCGTATGTGAGAGAGTGTGTGTGTGTGTGTGGAGAGTGTGTGTGTACGTGTGTATGTGAGAGAGTGTGTGTGTGGGTGTGTGTGTGTGCGTGAGAGAGGTTATGGTTGTATGAGGTTGATATAAAAGAACAGAACACACATGCAAACAAATACACACACACAAACACAGACATATACACACATGCACCCCCACACACTGACACATGACATGTAAACAAAGACAACAAATGTGCACCCACACGCACATACACACACACATGCACACACATACACAATGCATGTTGTAAGTCACTGCCATAATTATCAGGCCCTGACTAATTCATCCATCTATTATTCATCCGTTCTTCTTGCCATTCTCTTTTGTGTGCTCTCTTTTCTTTTTCACTGACAAAAAAAAAATCTAATTAAACACAGAAAATGTTTGGCTTGGAACCAAGTCTTGATAAACCAATATTTCATGGATGTTTAGTTGTGTGTGGTTGGTGTGCATGCCAAAACAATCCTGAAGTTCATTTATTTCTACATCAAATTAGACTGCCACAAAGCATAATATTAAAATGAAGCTCGACGCTTCCAACTACACTGAAAGATAAACACATGAGGAACGCTCCAGGTGGTACTGAGGACAAACATCAGTAAAACGTGGACGGCGAAACGTGACTAACCTGCATTTTGGGCTGTTTGCGCTAATTCACGTGACTCCGTGACTTGCTCTATCTCCATTACTGTGCACTTGTTAGCCCGTATCTCACAGATTAACCACCTGAGACAAGTGCCGCTTTGGTACAAAGGGCAAAGGCCGAATCAGCACGACAAATCTCATAAAAATCCCTGACGATGCGGCCCAAAAGCCAGTTGAGCATTTGGAGTATGGATTGAGATGTTCGGAGTGCTCGTCCCTTATCAACAGGACTACTCTGAGGAAAAAAAAAATAAAACAATTTTGCTAAGAATACAACTGAAACCAAAGTGCTAAAACTGCCAAAGGCTATCTATCGCGCTGCTCACACTGAAAGAAATTGACTTGTGTCAACGCCAGAAGACAGCACAAGATATTAAACTACTGCATCTGAAATTAACTTCCAGCTTCACGCCAGCCAACCCAGCGAGTGACTGAATTTGGATTGGATCCAAAGAGGAGCGAGGATATGAAGTATGCAGTCGATACATACTTGGAGTATTCACAACCCAATATTTCCAATGAAGATGTCCAAATATTAAAAGATTGAAGGAGAACCACTTTCACAGTGAGAAAATGTGAGAGGCATGAGCAGATGAACAGGTAACTCTGATCACCAGGGGAAAAGAGGGTCTCTGTTCATTGAGGCATTGGTCAGACCCCCTCCATCAATTCATTAATACCACATGCAGGGAATGAACATGTTACAGCTCGGGAACCGTCTGTGAGCTGCAGAACGCCACGGGTTTTACGACCGATTAAAACTGACATAACGAGCGTGTCGTTCCTGCCGCGAGGCGCCCAGGCTGGGAGCGGAGAGCTCTGGAGGTCAGGGGAAACACGCACATCTTCTGACGGTTCTGACGTATGTGTGAACGTAACGGGCGGCGTGAACGTAACGGGCGGCATGAACCATCAGGACGGCCCGTAAGCGGGAAGGCGGCGAGCGTGAGAGAGGACCGGTCTTTTGTTTGCGAAGGAAACGCGTGCTTTCGTTGACCGGACTTGCTCAGACAAGGCCAGCTCGCTTCAGCATGTCCAGAGGGCCGAGCAACCTCCAACGACCCGCACACACACACGCACGCACGCACGCACGCACGCACGCACGCACGCACGCACGCACGCACGCACACACACACACACACAAAGACACACACACGCACGCACACACACACACACGGTGCATGTACGTAGGAGGAACTCTTCATCTCTGAGGGACCGTACACAGTAAAGCGCTCCGTTACTGGGCCTACAGCTCCACACCTTTACAGAAAGGCAGGCCCCTCCAGGAGACCAGGCACAGTTCTGGCATCACGCTCACCAGGCAGACGTTCAAAGGAAACGAGCACAAACCACACGCAGAGACAAGGAGAGGGCCTGTCCCTGACTGGAAAGGTCTCCGATCTGGATGAACATCACACGGAACAGCAGGGAAATTTAGCTCTCAAAACCAGCAACAGGGAAACAGGGAAACCTAAACCAGCCCGTTTTACATTTTCAGTCCACAGAAAAACAACAGCAAGGACAACAACAACATCTAATTATGAGAACTCTTTCAGGTATTACTTAAGGGATAATTACCCGAAATATTGGTGCATTTTGTGAACTTGTGTTATTGTTTTCATGTACAACAGATCTCGCAGAACGAGACTGCAAGTTCAGCGTCAATTAGCCCCAGCAACCAAAGAGATGCACAGTGCAAAAGTGGCATGCAACAGCACGTTAAAGTGGCATGCAACAGCACGTTAAAGTGGCATGCATCAGTGCAGGAGTGCCGACTACTGATGCAGTCAGCGTTCGCAGTAAGCTGGCGTTTCACACTATGAAAGTGTTCTGCTAGTGAAAATCAATTGGCGAGCGTGCATTGACAAAGACAAGCACATTCTGAGTCGTTAGGGTGTATCAACAGTGGCAAGCCATACCATTCACGGCCTTCTCCATAAAAGTACGGCCAAAACCACTGATGAGTAAGGCCTTACTAATGAACGGCAATATTTGCACATCAGTTAAACATTGATACTGCATCAGGTTCATTAAAAAGGTACAATAGGCGTTTGAGCAGAAACAGAGCTGACGGTTCTGATAAAGCGTGTTTTGCGATACACACCCCCCCCCCGGTCACAGAGACCACCTGCGCTACCCAGTGAACTGCCTGGCGCTCATATTCGCGTGTTGTAACAGCGATTCATAACGCAGGAAGGCAGCAGCACAAACGGCAGCGCGTGTGCGGTGGTCAACATCAGCCGGGACGTCCCTGCCTCTCCGCGGCGTGCGCTCCGCTGCAGCTAACAGACTGCAGCGGCTCTGTAATTGTGCACCGCACCGCCACAAAATACCGGCACAGAGACGCCGTCTGCTCGTCCCTGGCAGGCTGCGATGACACCCCGATGTTCAATTACGCAGCTCCGAGTTAGGGAAGCGAACGTCTGCCGCATGCGCGTTTCCCGGATAACTTCCAGGAGTTCGGCGCGGAGAGAGCTCCTCCGGAGAGAGCCTCTCTTTGCTTTGACTCCAGTTCGGGGGCCTGATTGTCACGGGGCCCTCGTACAACTGAAGTCTGGCAGCCGGGGCATCATTACGATTCCTTTTCCTGTTCCCAAATCAACCCCGCGGCTCACACACCGCCACGCGACGCCTGAGCTCCTCTGATGCAAGCGTGCAGAAAGGGCCCCGTGAACACGGCAGATCTGTTCTTCACACACGCTAATTACACTGCGCTCGCTCTGACGCGAGGAGACCGAGAATACACACACACCTACTCCAAACAGGTGTTAGGTAGGCACTGCAGTATTATTAGAGTATTAGAAGTTTAAATTAACACAAAGCCTGAATTGTGGACATGTTGTTGTTTTTTTTTTTTAACTTTTTTTATATACAGCTGTAACAAACCAACCCTGTAATTATTATTTGATGCAAAACTTTATTTAACTTTGACATTATTATATACATGAGTTCCTGTCCGTCAAACCCATATGAACCCGCACTGTGACTGCGTGTGCGTTCGAGTGTGTGTGTGAGCGTGTGTGTGTGTGCCCGTGTGTGTGTATGCGTGAGCCTGTGTGTGTGAGCGTGTGTGAGCATGTGTGAGCGTGACTGCGTGTGTGTTCGAGTGTGTGTGAGCATGTGTGAGCGTGTGTGTGTGAGTGTGTGTGTGTGTGTGAGTGTGTGTGAGTGTGTGTGTGTGTGTGAGTGTGTGTGTGCGTGACTGCATGTGCGTCTGAGCGTGGGTGTGTGCGTCTGAGCGTGGGTGTGTGTGTGCGTGTGTGTGTGCGTCTGAGCGTGGGTGTGTGCGTGTGTGAGTGTGACTGCGTGTGCTTTCGAGCGTGGGTTTGTGAGCGCGTGTTAACGACGTTCATAAATGGCAAATCACTGCAGAACTTGCATCATGATTTACTTACCAGCACCATTCATTATTCACAGAAAACAACCTAAAAATGGATCGCCCCAAAAGGATCTTGTCTGCTATTTGCAAGATTTGAGGCAGAAAACCTGAAAGCATCATGCAAAGAGAGAGAGAAAAAAATGGAATCACTCCTGCAAGGGATGGACTCTGAGCACAAAGTGAAGTAAAGTCCTACAGGGCAGGCGAAAGGTGCATCAATCACTCGTCTGTAAAAAAAAAAAAAAGGATTAAGAGTTTTTTTGACGAGAGCAGAGATAGGAAACCTGTCCCGTAAACTAAACAAACAGGCCGTATCGCAGAGCGGAAACAGAGCAGGGTGAGGAGGAGGTGGAGGGCGTGTGTAAACTTTGACGAGGCCGGCGGATCGATACTCCGGTCCCCACAGCCAGCTCGGGGCCCCTCAGAAGGTGGGAGTGCCGTTAGAGGGACCATCAAAGTGCCAGCGCGCGACGGCAGAGTTACGGCCTCCCCTCCTCCCCCTCCCTGGCACGGCGTCCGTCAGAGACCCACTGAGCTCATCGCCTTCCTCTCGAGCCCCCCGCGGCTCCGTCCCCTTCCACCCGGCCGCATGCGGGACGTGAGCCCCGGATAACGCCTAACTTCGCACGGCGACGCTCTCCCGCCCATAAAACTGGCCTGAAATAAACACACGACGAGAAGCCAACACAACAGACTGGGATCAGAGTCACTGGAGGACAACAGGGAGGAGAAGTGTTCAATACGGGGTCAAAGGTCAATGACAATAGTTTTTTTTCGCGGACACATGACTTCCCCGAATCCCGCGGCCTCTTCCGGGTCATCTGGGAGAGACCCCGATTTTCCCCATTTTTCCCACCGCCCCTGAACTCAGCCAAACTTCCGGATTTCCCAGCACTGATGTCAGGAGATGGCCGACACATGATCTGTTAATATCCCGCAGCACACCCGGATTTCTAATCCCCCCACCTCTCCTGGTCTCACCCCAGGCCACCTCCACGCCCCAAACATCCACGGCTAATTTCCCGCGGCGCACCAAACCCTCCGGCTCCACCGAGTCCCCGCGCACGAGGCCTAGCCAGCCCCGCTAAATCCCCGAAACTGGGTCGCCACAACTTTCCGCCTTACGTAACACCCGTGTCGAGCCCGTATAAATAGACGCGGAGTTAAGTGAGCTCCAGGAGCGCAGCGGCGAGGAAGCGAATGAAGGAGAGACTCTCACACCAGAGCGCAGGAAAGCCCGACGTTATCAGCGTGTGCGCTGGGCGCCGGAGCCCGGACCACGCTAACGTGCTAATTAAGCAGCTGAGGCGCGAGGCTTCGGGCGGCTAATTGGAGAGCGGGCTACGCGCGGGCGCGTTTTTCTCCATCGCCGTGGGAACCATCAGCCAATTAACCACCTGGGGGGAAACATGAGGGGCGCGGGGGGGGGGGCTAGATGGCACACCCGCTGGGGATTTTCAATCAAGAAGCGCTAAATTGCGTTCTTCGTCTGTCTCTTCCTCCTCCTCCTCTTCCTCTCCTCTGTGAGGCGGCTGGAAGCCCCTGTTCATCCCGCTTTACCCCCCGAGTCCCTGCGTTCTCAGACGAGGACGTTAAAACCCTGGAGCTCCATACCGTACTTCTCTTAACACTAAGGGACACGATTATGATTTGATTTTCAAATTAAAATAAGAATTTTTTTTTTTTTTTTGAAAATATTTTTACTGTAACATGTTCCAAGACTTCTGTATCATCGCCTTTCTTCCCCGGAGTGTCAGGAGGTTATGGCGCAGGACCCACCATTGCGTTCCTGAGGCTAGCCGTCTGTTCTCTACAGTGTCAGGGCTGCTGATACGCTCGCCGTTAGCCGTCATACGCTAGCGTGTGCGCAGTACGTGCGTCTATAGAATGAATCGCTCATGAAAATATTACTACTGGCCGTTGCCACGGCAGCACTGAAGAGAGGTCCACCCGTCACGGAGCGCGCTTGGTAACGGTGATTCTGGCGGACAGCGCCGGAGAAGCCCCTCAGCGGCGGAGCGCTGACCGCGGGTGTCGGAGCGGGAGTGGGTGCTCACTGCGCCAGCCGAAGCCGTCTGCACCTCCCGGAGTTCCCGTGACACTAACAAAGCCTTCGAAAAGCAACACCGCCGAACCTACCCCAACCCCCCGGGGGCCAATTCCATCATTTCTTTCTTGTCGATCGTGTGATTCCTACCGAGAAAAGTGTTGGCGGCTACGCGCTACGCTAGCTCGCAAAACTCTCACCGCTCCACCTAATTGCCCTTGGTGGGAAAAGCTGCCCATCGATCGGTCGATCAATCAAGCGCTAACTTTGTACCCCCGCTGCACCAGTGCCCCCCCCCTGAGAAACGGGAGGGAGGAGAGAAAAGGAGGTGAGAAGTAGAAGCTATTTCAGCTACAGTCTGAGTAAGACCTCAATGTGATTGCCGTGTTTTATTTTAAATCCCGTATTTGACCAGGGGAGGTCCACGAATGCCCTGGGAGAAATGCAAGGGAGAACCGTTCCTCGTGGTGAAAGAGAGAGAGCAGGGGTAAAGCCCCTGGAGCAGTTTTTGGGTTAAGGGCCTTGCTCAAGGGCCCAACGGCAGAGTTCTTGGCAGGGCCAAACTTCATCTCTCCAGATGCAGGTCAGCATCCCTATATACCCAACGGGGCTCAAACAGAACCACTCACGGAACCGACCACTGGGCTACCCTGTGACTCGCATACTGACCAAACACTGACTCGGCACAGACTGATTCTGTAATGATGAGAAGAGTCCATTCAGCCCGACCTTTAGCAGCATCCAGTCTGGCATCAATCAGAGACTAATCCAGCCCAAGGTGCTCTACACAACCATGACAACTTGAGCTAGCAGGCTGCCCAATGCAACTCTATGAAATAGAGTGAATAGAGTGAAGAATGTATTTATCCATCCCCTTGCTCTGTGGACTCAAGCTGTTTCTTAAAGGTACAATAGGTAATTTGGACTTCTAATTTTGGTCAAGAGAGGAACAGCAGCAACAAACACCTTCAAACCACAACACTGTTTATCCCTCCCCCTTCCCTGTGAACGCGCTGACATTGAAACGCCATTAGCTGTGGCAATTAGAACCAATTTTCAACCAATGAGCTTGACTTATTGTACAGTTATGCAATGTTTTCGGACCAATGAGTATCGGGCCATCAACTATATTTTGAAACCCGAATTTAAGGACTATAAACATAGGCAGAGGGTGAGTCAACATGTCAATGAGGCCTTTTCAATGATAAGAAGGGATTTAGATTGGTCTTGTAACAATATTTTAACACAAACTATAATCACTACAATACTTTAACTTTTGTACCTTTAAGCCCCTGAATTTCAGTAACCCCCCCCAAATCTCCCCACAGGCCCACAGAGTGCAGTGTGAGCGGTTTCGTGACCTCACCTCGAGTGTTGGACAGGTGTGCCTGTGTGCCCACTCCACACTGCACCACTCTGACCTTTGACCCCTCACCCTTGACATCCCCCACTCAGCTCGTCTCTCACCACCTGCAGGTGTCAGGTGTCCTTGGTTACAGCCAGCTCAGTCCTCCACTTCAGGGCCTACCAGTCCTCCATCACATCAATGAGACCACTGCACTCAACAGCAAGGCTCCCCCTCTCTCTTTCTCTCTCTCTCTCTCATGATAAGAGGAGAGACGTCAGGGCTGGCGGTGTTGTACTAAAATGGCCGCAGTTTCAAGGCAGCGATGACCGGCACGTGCGAGAGGGGGATCCATCGTTTACTCAGAGGACTCCCCGCTTGTTCAATGGCAAAGTGGCATGATTCTGTCATTTATTTTCCTTTTGTTACATTTTCTAGGAGTGGAGACATTCCCCCTGTGCCACCATCCCGTCCCAGATCACATGACCGTGAGATTAGAGACTCCCGTGTCTCCGCCGTCATTTCTTTCTTTGTTTCTCACGTTCATTTTGTTCTTTGTTTCTCCGCTCTGTGAGTCATCGAGTCCCTCGACGAACGCCGCGGTGCGTGCAGAGTCACACTCTTCCTGAATAAATTAAACCGCGTTCACGCCTGAAAAACCGTCGCTGATGCAAAAAAAGAAAACCCTTTTTTCCGTCACCTCACCCGCGGCCACGTGTTAACCCCGCTCGTGGGGGACCGGGCCAGGAGGGGGCGCTATTCCGGATCCGTGTTTTCGGAAAAGCGAGGATCCGTTCGGGTGTTTCCCCGACTGTGCCCACCGACCGTCGTTAATCTGATCTGATAACGATGCATGGTCTCGCTTGGCGAAAACGGGAACGAAAGTACTGCCTAAACTGAAGGAAAAGTGCATTTTGATTTCAGCTTGCCTTTCAGTGACCGGCACGTGAAACACAACAGGGAAATATACAGTCTCATCCACCAATGAAAAAAGAGCTTCACAGAGGAGCAGTGCTGATTGGCTGAGGCCCCGCCTGAAGCCTCCATTTTGAGTTAAAAGCCAAAACTACACTTCCACACAGAGAGGTTTTACAGCAGGAATGCACGGGGAGCTTCATGTTACAGGCTTCATGTTGCAGCAGCTAAGAAGAGGCTACCTGCACAATGACTGAAGCTAACGAAATGCAGAAAAAATAAAACAAACCCGAAAAAAAGTGCCCTGTCAGTTAGCCGGAGGAGATCCAGACTTCCGATCCGAGAGGACTTCAGCGGGAGGTATCACGTCTGTGTGTCACGGAAAACTGGCAGGAGGCATATCGGCAGACAGACGGCCGTTAAACTCAAATCGCACACTACGCTTAAATTCGCCATTTGTCACGACTCCTGTATATCAAGTGCGTGTTCGACAGGAAACCCACAGGCAGCTCACACACACAGACACACACAGACGCACACACTCACACACAGACACACACGCTCACACACACAGACCCACACGCTCACACACAGACACACACAGACCCACACGCTCACACACACAGACACACACAGACACACACAGACACACAGACACACACACACGCTCACACACACAGACACACACAGACACACACAGACACACACACACGCTCACACACACAGACACACACAGACACACACACACGCTCACACACAGACGCACACGCTCACACACACAGACGCACACAGACACACATGCTCACACACATTCGAGCCGTGTGGATCTATGAATGGTCTACTCAAGTGGCCATGTTTACGGCTGAGAACCGCCATTTGGAAAAGTCGATTTTGTGCATTCCAGTAACAGAAAATGGTAAAACTGTGAAAACAGACACATTATCAAAGCAAAGAGTCCTTGTGTAACAGTAAAGCACAGAGCTTACAGGTTATACTCCCATATGTCCTGCATTAAGTACCATTCCAATAGTATTTCTGACCACTGAAGTCTTCAAACAGTGCAGAGAATATCGGTACCTTTTCTCTGTCAGACCTGAGAGAGACGTGAAGCAAGGGATGATCTCAAAGGCAGACACTACTCTACCCTGTCACAACGATAGCTGTTAATTAAGGTCATTTTAATTACGGATCAACTCCACTTAATTAACATAATATCAGACATGACAGCAAAGCACTGTGGAAAACTTCTCTGGTGTTCGCCTGCAATTTAACAGTGTCACTCATGTCCCTCAATCGAGAGAAGCCACTGTGACCCATTAAAAAATGCCCAGAGGATCTCTGAACAAGAGGCGGCCATTTTGTCTGAGTTCACATACATAAGAGTGGACCATTGAGAGAGAGAAACCTCATTACCACACACAACACAACTTGCAGTGCCAATATAACAACCTGAAAATGGAGATTAAAACATAAAAAGAAATGTGATACAATAGAAATAACACTAAACAGGAATCTGAGGGCGTTTGAAGAAATTCACTTAACACTATGAGAAAAGAGAGACAAGGAAAAAAAATCAAAGGGGTTTCTTATTCTCCAAAATCGTACAGAAAGTTCTGACCACATCGACACTACATAATTCATACTTCTCCATTGATGTTAAAATCTGAGATCTAAGCGCACGAGAATAAACGATGTGTGAAGGAAAAGCCTTTTTTAGTGAAATTCAGTGAGCGAATTAATATCTACATTTATGGTGATATCTTTGGTATAGCAGGGCTTCGAGTTACGCAGTTGCCGTGGGTCCCTTGCGTATTGACCACAGAGCCAATTTAACCTTTGAGCTGTGAGATCAGACCAAATGTCAGGATGGGGAAGGTATGTGATCTAAGTGACTTTGACCGTGGAATGATGGTTACTGCCAGACTGGGTGTTTTGAATATCTCAGAAAGTCTCTAGATTTTGCCGAGGATGGTGCGAAAAACAAAAAACCTCCAGCACATCACAACAGTGGTATGCAGAAGAGTTTCTCTGAACACAGAATGTGTCAAAGCTCTAAGTGGATAGGCTACAGCAGCAGAAGACCATTACGTCAAAAAAATAACTGTAATAAATACCTAAAAAAGTGCTCACAGCGTGTATGTGTCTGTGAATGCCACGGAGACGTGTCATATCCAGTACCACTGGCTTCCCAGGCCGTCGGCGGTGTGAAGACAGAAAGAGGGTTTTTTTTTGGGCGTAATGACTTACCATCGCCAGCGGCCTTGATGTTCGGGGCCTGGTCCACCCCCCCGACTGCACTCAGATCCTCTTTCATCTGCAGTCACACAACAGAACACAAAGAAGGTCGTTCGCCCGCGTGTCGGATGTTTGAATGATTCCCGCATTAATACAAGGAGGCAGTATGGCGATACTATGGCAGGGTTGTGTTGGAGCTCTAGTCTAGCTGCGCAGTAAATAGGAGCACCAGAGTTCTCTTTGGGGACAGTTTAACATGAAAAAAAAATACATTAGTAGTTGAATGTTCTGTTTGATCATTTTTTGTGCGATGAGAAAAAAAACGAACAGAAAAAAACATATTACATGCATTACAGGGCACGTATTAAGACACTTTTATCCAGAGTGATTTGCATAGATTCTGTGTGAGGATGCATTTAAAGCTGGACAGCTACAGAAGCAGTTCTGGTTATGTACCCTTCTCAAGGGTACAACAGCGCTGGCCCACGTCGGTATCAAACCTGCAACCCCCAGGTTACAAACTCCAGTTCCTTACCCAGCATGCTTTGTCTCAGACTCGGTAAACCACAACCTTTGCTTTACACTGGCAGCCTGGAACCCAGTTAACATTTGTAAAAAAAGCAGAAAAACACACAGAAGAATCAGCCTCTTCTGATAATTTTATTTACAGTACACAATATTAAATTCGCCAACCTTGAGGCTCGACTGCGCGCTTTCCACTTAGAGTGCAATTTCCTGCCAAACGGAGCATGAGTCATTCCTTTAGAATAGACTAAACACCTGTTAACCACTTGCCGAGAGCCGGGGGTCTCATTGCGTAATGTAATGCTGTCAAGAAACGCGACTCAAACAAGCGCTGGCAGGAGACGGTGGTGAGAGGGGTCGCGACCCCTGGGAGATCATCCTTTGCGCGCCGTGGAGGAATTCGTGTCAGGCTGTCTGGGTATACGCGTGACGGACGGATAACATCGAACGCGCGCTGGTAGGCGGTGACAAACATGCACACTCCGGGGAGACGGCCGCGGCCCTCCAGCTGGGTTGTGTAACTGTGCGTCCGGCGCGCGTCTGCGCGCGACGTTAGCGCCCGGCGCTACGAGCCGCTCTGGCGCTTCATCGGCACAGAAACGCGGCTGAGGTACGCCCGCGCCCGCTCACACCGCCGCTCCACGCCGTCTTCCATCCCCCCGTCCCTCCCGCTCACACCGCCGCTCCACGCCGTCTTCCATCGCCCCGTCCCTCCCGCTAACTCCGCCACGCGTCCGGAACACTCACGAGAGAAAAAGGGATAAAAAAAAAAAACATCTGTAACTTTGTAAGCGGGCAGACGCGGCGTCGGCACACCAGCGTTTCCGTGACGGCGGGAGCTGAAGAGGGAAGCGTTTGATTGGCCGCTTCTGCTCTCGCGCTGAGACGCACAGCGACGCACGTGGGGATCGGTCCGCCCGGCGGAGACATCAATAGAGAGAGAGACAGAGAGAGACAGAGAGCAGGAATCGGGAAGCATTAATTAATTGACAGACGGGATATTTCCGCAGTCGGTAATGATCATCAAACAGACATTGCGCTTTGTTCCGTGTGCGCCCACAGCAGCCGGAGCGGGGGACTTCTAATGAGCGCGCTCGTCAAAATAAACGGCAAAGAGCCTCCCCAGGACTGATAGGCTCCCGCGTTTAAATCTGAGAGAGGGATGCAATTTAAACATTCGCTTTCTCTCTCTCTCTCTCTCTCTCTCTCTCTCTCTCTCACTGCGGTCGGCGCAATGCAAAGAGCTTATGTAACATTCCCAGGTCTTTCATTCCACAGAACTGGAGGCTCAGGAGGCAGTTATGAGGAACGCAGGTACGATATCACAGAAGGTCCTCACGGCAGATCAGTGCGAACGCTGGTCCTTCTGAAAAGTCGCTCTGGAGGGGGTGGAGGGGGACTTTTTGGAGGAATATTTTCTATATACAGCATTTGAACCCACCCAACCAGGGTGACCGTGGTTGGTTGGTGGTCATGCACGGTTCATCGTAGACTAGTGACCCCTACTGGTCAATCTGGTATCAACAGTGTTCATCCAGAGCTCATAATAACAAAAGATGTGTTATCTACCTGATGCTTTCATCCAAAGCGACTTACTGTTGATTAGACTAACAGGGGCCAATTCCCTGGAGCAATGTGGGGTTATTGTGAAGATCTTATTGTGGCTACACTGGGGCGTGAACCACCAACCTTCCGGGTCCCAGTCATGTAGCTTAGCCTCTAGGCAACAGCCTCGTCGTACACTAGCGACCCCTACTGGTCAGTCAGGAGCCAACGGTCTGCCTGCACAAGCAACAACGTCTTCCTCCAACTCCTCCCGTGTGTGGAGGACTACAGCGTGAGGAAGCAAAGCGTTCACACCCTGCGTTTCAGAGAAGATGGCGGCCCGTCACACTGACAGCAACGCGCCGAAACACGCGCAGACTGGGAGAAAATAGGGCTGGGGAAACACGCTTTAGAGTTTTATTCTTCATTCTTTTATTAGTCATTCACACGACGTGTTGGCTGACATTCTACTGCAAGCATTTCAGGAATAAAATAAGTTTATTCCCTGGAACCGGAGGACAATACCAATACCCAGTGGCTTAGCAGAATGAGCCACACAGCAGGCAGTGTTTTTGTAATATAAATGGACTGTATATCAGAATTTTGATGGTGCTTCCATTTGGCCGGGGCGCTGAGACGCTGGGGATTTTCCGCTGATTGAGACGCATGCGTGTGTGTTTAGTGAGGGCTGCACAACGACAGGAGACTGATGGTGATACAGAGAGAGAGAGAGAGAGAGAGAGGGGAGAGAGAGAGGGAGAGGGAGAGAGAGAGGGAGAGGGAGAAGGAGAGAGAGGGAGAGAGGGGAGGAGAGGGATACGTAGAGAGAGGGAGAGGGGGGGAGAGAGAGGGGAGGAGAGGGAGACATAGAGACAGAGAGAGGGAGAGAGAGGGAGAGGGGGAGGGAGAAGGAGAGAGAAGGAGAGAGAGAGGGGAGGAGAGGGAGAGGGAGAGAGAGAGGGAGAGGGGGGGAGAGAGAGGGAGAGAGAAAGAGAGGGAGAGGGAGAAGGAGAGAGAGGGAGAGAGAGAGGGGAGGAGAGGGAGACGTAGAGAGAGAGAGGGAGAGAGAGAGGGAGAGGGAGAGAGAAATCCCACAGTTCCCCATCCTTGGGCAGTGAGCCTCTCTGTTCAAACTGAGGATGTAGCGGGGCCTAGGAGATGCTTCAGACGCTGAGCAGAATCCTCTCTCCGTCACTCTGTCTCTCTCTCTCTCTTTCTCTCCCTGTCTCCACATCTCCTTCCCCTCCCCTTTCTCTCTCCCTCTCTCCTTCTCCCTCTCCCTCTCCCTCTCACCCAGAGGATCTGTTCATTACTCCTAATGACACCGACTGTATGCACCAAACCCCTCACTTTGTCTCCGTTCAACACGCTAAACCTTCACAAGCTCTCCCTCACAAAGACCGCCAGCGAAAAACAGAACAGAACAAAAACCAGCTGGAGAGAGAGGGAAATGAGGCACTGGATGCTGTAAATCTAACAGAAAACAAATACAGTCCAACGATCTAAAGAAACCTTTCAGCTGCCATTAGTCCCATTTAAAGCACTTCGCAGACACATACAGTGCAGTCTGTAGGAATTTGGAGAATGGTAATATTTCTGTTCTCTGCAGTCCAGCAGAATGAAGATTTTAAATGAAGCGGCTAATTAGGAGGTTAAAGTGCAGATTGTCAGCCTTAATGTGAGGGTGTTTACATCCATATTGGGTTGGGTCCATAAAGACAATTGGCATTTGTCGACAATTTATATCCTTAGAAGTGCTAACAATGTGCAGTTATAACTTAACCAAATTAAAATCAAATGACTCAAGAACTTACAACACAAGGCCTGCAGTCTAGACTACAGTATGCCACTTTCACTGCTAGCCAGTGTTTCGCTGCAACGTAGGAGGGATATTTCAATGCTTTCATTATTTCATCTCAATGTGTGCAAGGGGACTCTCTAATACCTAAACCGATGTGCCTGAGAGGCAGTTAAACACATATTAAACACCACATTAACCTGCTTTAGTTTGCCAGCAACTAACACTTATATTAGGTCAACAATTCAAATCGAGCCCACTGAGGTTTTGTTTTCAATTTTAGTTACAGTTGATAACCGAAACCTCACACTACGCATCTAATTACAGTACTTTCCATCGGACTTGCATAATACACCTTGTGGACAGCAGATGACATTTTAATAAGACTGCTACAGTAAGAGCCACAACAATTATTCCACAGTCGACACACTGTGCAGTTTGACCTGCAAAAAAAACAAGATGGCCGCCGGAGCCAAGATGGCCGCCTGTTACCAGGAGCAGGCCAGGGAGCGAGTGCTTACCCACAGCGAAAGCCACTCTGTCACACACCGCTCAGGTCCCGCTAGCACTCGAGGAAATGACAGAACGTCTCTTCGCTTCCCGCCGTAGGGTAGCCCTGCTCGCGGTATTGTCAAACACCGAGAATGTAATCACCTCAAAATATCAGCCTTCCTCGTGAGCGAAGCCATTACGTCTCAGCACGCTTATGTGTTTTTTTTTTTTTTTTTTTTAAACAGACAGGGAGGGATGGATCTCACAGAAATAACATATGTTTCCCACCCCGAAAATAGCAGTGTTATCGGAGTGTTACCTGGATAGACAGAGCGGAGGTGCTGCTACCGGTTTCCTCGGTTTGTTAGCGAGAACACAGCTATTTTTTTTTTTTGTGTCAGCACCTGATATTTTAAGTAATTCAGTGTGATGAAAAACAATAGAATGCCACCTTGGCTTTGCGGAAATGTGCGGAGAGAAGGCACGGCTTTGGCGCCACCTGCTGACAGCTGGTGGTATGGTGTAAACCTGAAGCCGGGGGAGAAGGGGGAGCGGACAGATGGGGGGTTGCCGATGTTTGCTGACTTTGCTGTAGGCTCTTCAGAGGAAGAACACGTCCTGCACGGCAACCGAGGAAACCCTACAAATCACCAGGTCGCGAGACACAAGTTTTGTGATGCCCTCCAGGTGAAAAATCTACCATAAAAATGATCACCGTTTGATAATTAAATTATACGATTTCTTCCTTTTCCCCCTAGCTTTCCTCTCTCTCTCTCTCTCTACCTATATATCCATTCATAGACAGATATCACATCATATTCATCACTTCAGCACTTAGTAGATGTTTATATGTCCTCGAGACAAGCACTAATGCACTGAATCAATATCTATTAAGTGCTGAAAACTATAAATTGTGTGGCTTAAAGGCCCATCGCATTTTTTCTCGTCGTATAGGTACAGTGTCTAAAGGAGCGCTTTCTGCCCAATCAAATTCTGATTCCATCTGATTTGCTGATTCAAACGCTTTGCTGAATCATTAAAAAAAGGAAAAGAGAAAGAGAAAGGAAACAGAACGTGCATAAAGACAATAACAGGACAGACGGAGGTGACTGTCACGCTCGCAGTGTGTGCACGGTTAAAACTGAAGCCGCCAGCAGACGCAGGCTGCCACGTCAACATCAGACACGCTGTCACCAGAACGCCACGCGACGGCAAGAAGCAGCGGATTTAGTCCTGCACTCGACAGACAGACAGACAGACAGGCAGGCACACAAACAGACAGGCAGGCAGGCAGACAGACAGACAGACACACATGCAGGCACACAGACAGACACACATGCAGGCACACAGACAGACAGACAGACACACAGACACACAGACAGACACACATGCAGGCACACAGACAGACAGACAGGCAGGCAGACAGACAGACAGACAGACAGGCAGGCAGGCAGGCAGGCAGACAGACACACAGACAGACAGACAGGTAGGCAGACAGGCAGGCAGACAGGCAGACACACAGACACACAGACAGACACACATGCAGGCACACAAACAGACAGACAGACAGGCAGGCAGACAGACAGGCAGACAGGCAGACAGACAGACACACAGACAGACACACATGCAGGCACACAGACAGACAGACAGGTAGGCAGACAGACAGACAGACAGGCAGACAGGCAGACAGACAGGCACACAAACAGACAGATGGGCAAACAGACAGACAGACAAGGCTGAATCACTAGTCAGGGAAACAAGCCATCAAGACGACAAGCCTGGTGAAAGAAATAATAAAAATAAAAATAAAAAGTGTTGGTGAATTCGTTGGGCGTAAACAACTTCGAAAAGTAGAGTCACAAAGCGGAATATCTTATTCCCCCATGAAATTGAATGTCAGAAAGGAAATCAAGTGTGTCTGCCAGTACGTTCAAAAACATCATTCAAGCTCGCCTGTGAAGGTGTGTGTACACACACTGATGTGCAGATCCAACAGCCTGCATGGAAACACACTTACCCCCCTCACCCCCGTCTTAAACGTTTGACATTATAATATCTGCGTTCAGGGTTTCCTGATGCCGTTTAAAAATAATGTACAGGGAACGTATGGAGGAAAAGCGTCCCGATTTCAGAAGAAGGAGCATGAAGACAGAATGGGGTTATACAAAGATATCTGCGCAAAAAAAATGAACAACAATTGGAAAATATTATTATAGACAGTACGTGGCTTTTGTATTTCTGAGCGCAGGAGAAAAGAAATGCATCATGGGATACAGTACTGGAATCTCAGTAATCTGAACAGGAAGTTTCAGAGAAAAATACATTTTCTGCCCGAGTGGTTCCTCGGTTTCATAACACAGAATGGAGCAAAACAGAAAATGGACAAAAATACAAAATAATAAGCGTAAAAACTCTTGTTTAAAGCTTGGTGCTGGAGTGGCCCTGGTTTGGCGCAGGCGGGGAAACATAAAAGCAGTGCTGCAGTGGGACACACAACCCCACGGGACTGAGGGCGTCTTCCACCGTGTGAAGAAAAGGGTCCATATTCTACACCTTTACTCCTTTTATTATAGGTCCTGATATCCATAAGACGTGTGTATGTTTATAAGCACCAAAAACAGTCGCTATCCCGTTTTACATGTCACTGTGTCTTTAAGGTTCATTGATATCTATGAACGTCTGTTCTGATTGGCTGGCTAGCTCTGAGTGTCGAGCGCTTGGATTTGTTCCGGCTACAAGGTGAGCCGTGCGGAAGGGGGACATATGCAAATGAGCGTACAGTTGTGACATCATAAAGTTACGGAAGTCCAAATGACTCATTTAAAAGCACATTTTCTTCACATGGATTGTGTGGATTTCTTTGGGGACTGTGCGTTCTCACACTTTCATAGTGGTTTAATAGCACCTACAACTCTATATAATCCACATAGCAAGAGAAATGTCATTTTCCACAGTATGGGACCTTTAAAACCCTGATTTAGTGTAGAGGGGGGGTTTGCTCACTGAACAGCCTTCCCTCCTCCACCACAGTGAGGGGGGGGGGTGGGCAGGATGTGTCTATTTCCAGATTACTCATTCTCATGATCGTTAATTTGAATTCACTCTGCGTAAGAGGAGCGTGTTTCAGCAAGTCGCACGACCGCTGCAGACCAGACAAGTCACAAGCAGAATTAATCACGGAGGCATTCCCTAATTCTGAGCGCAATTCATTATTCGCCAATTATCATCAGCTCCTCTGACAGCTGACAAACAGGACGGAACCCACACCCGAAACACCAGGACCTCGCTACTGTCTCTCAGAACCCCGACAGACCCATCAGGGAGGACAAACAAACACATCCCTCAGACTCCGCTTTTGTTTTTGTTTGTTGGGCCATGTCACACTGAGGATTTCTCATTCCTCCACTGTGCTGGCCCCTTTTCTGTAACACGTCTGAAACACGGACGGAGGTCTGCGGCATATGTCCCGCGTGCCGTTCGACGTCCCGGGACAGCTGGAGGAAGCCCCCGCCCCCGCCCCCGCCCCCCCCTGCCTCGTCAGCTGACAGTCTGCAGAGAAACACCTTGAGCAGCAGCTGAGATGGTGAGTCAAAGGCAGCTCCTCACTGCGACTCAAACACATACGATCTCTCAGGGAAACATTCAAACAGACCGCGGTGTGATTCAATTTAAAAACACCAACGCGCTCACCGTTTAAAATGACCGACACACCACCGTATACCTTTCCACATTCAATGCCAATAAACATCAACATGTACGATCAAGCCAGTTTGTACTGTACTACAACAGTACTACAATCAAAATGGTGGCATGGGTCAGAAAGGTATAAATCCTACCATGTAAAAAAAACCCTTTAAATCTGAAATGCGCACATGCAGAGACACACACTGACGTGCCTTTAAAGCGCAGCCCAGGCCCAGATAACAACGCCGGCCGGTGCCTGTCCTTGGTGTCGCCGGCGTGCCCACGCACACGGCCACGGCGGACGCCTCCCGCTCGCTCTCGTTGCCGTGGTTTCGTGGGAAGGTGGGCGTGGTTCAGGCGACGCCGGAGCCCTTGAGCCAGGTGCGGAGGCCGGTGTGGGCGGGCAGACACGCGTCCTTCCCAGCATGCTCAGCGGCGCGCGCGCGGGTCTCCGAGCCGGCGGAGTGAAACCGAGGTAATGTAGCGCTTGAATTATTTACCGCGGCAGACTGGAGCAGGGGCCGCAAATGATAAATAAAATAAAGTAAGAAAAACTTAAACAGGCCGGGGGGGGGGGGGGGGGGGGGGTTAGCTAAATGTACTGACACGGGGGTTTTTCAGCCCCACCATTTTAGAGTGCCCCGGCATGGGCATTCCATTTACACAAATGTAGAAAGCTCCGTTTTCCAGGATCCTAATGGAACACCAGGGAACCCACTGAAAACCTCGCTGCCGGAACTGTCCCGGGTTAACCTCCCTCTTCCCTCTCCATGTCCCTGGATCCTCTCTGGGCCAGAGTTTCAGCAAAGAGCTCGGAGTCCTATGAAGCAGCATCCTAACCGAACAAAAAAAAAAGCTACAAAGCAGCGCTCGTGTTTCTAGACTTCTGCTTGAATTAATGCAACAAAGTGCACCTGATTCCAAACCTACTGCGAAAAGAACTGCAGACAAAGTCTCCAGCTTCTGCGGTTAAATATGGAGCGCCGCCTGTTTAACCTCCGCGGACGGCGTCCGTGAGGTGGAATAAGGAGTTTGAAGAAGGGCAGCCATTTTGTGTGGCGCAGCGGTCAGCCAAACTCAGGACGGTTCACTGTTCAAATGCAGGCTCCCCGGAGACCGGAAGTACGTACGAGAGAGAGAGAGAGCGTTTAGGGTCCACAAAGGAGAGCGTTCGGTTCCCTTACAGCGTCGACGTCGTGAGCGTTTATCAGACACCCCTCTGCGATCGCACGGCGAGCCTCTCCCGCTCCGCCTCCCTGTTCTGTCATTATCAGAGTCATTACGGCAGCCGGCCCCCGGGCCTCATCACGGGGGCCCCAAATAAATAAATAAACAACGGGAAAATAAATTGAATTATAAAAAAAAAATAATAATAATCATCGTTTTTAATGGGGTCGTGTGCGTCCGTGAGTCATTACTGGTGTTTACCGCAGGAGTGAAAAGCGCGAGAGGAACGTGTTGCATAAGCCGCGACGCTGTGGCGGGCGGGCGGGCGGAGGGGTGGGGGAATTATCGGCGAGCGGTCGGGAACAGGAAACACAATTAGAGGCCGGCCCACACACTTCCTTTGAGTCGCAGTGAAAAGGTCGCCTCTGTCGTTATTATTCTAATCTCCTTTCTTATCCGGCCCGATTCAGGCGCTCTGCGCTTCTGCGCTGGGTAGAGCGGGCACCAGGGCGGGCTCGAGCTGCGCCATAAACAGCACCTTATTAAACATTAACGGGGGCTGAATACACCCCACCCGGCCTGTGAATCACCACACATGACTGACACGTATATACCAGACACCGAGAGGTCTAATTAAAACCAGGAAGAGATATTAGAGATTCTAGCCTTTAGTGTGACAGATGAGGAAGGTGTTCCTGGAGACAGGCGGACTCGGCAGAGCGGGTAAATTTAGACGCGTAATGCAGCTGAACTTCGATCGCATTCTTCAATTACCGCCTGCCGTTATAAATAAACCGCACTCGGCTAATGGTGAAAACTTTAATCAACAAATGTAAAGAAGGCTGACATTACAATGCAAGTCTGCACTGTACATGACACAAAATTATCAACATAAATTATCAACCGTTTTGGAGGTGCTAAACCATCAGGTGCAGATTACAAAACAGATTTTAAGATGGGGGAAGGGGCTCAATGCATCAGCACAAAACATTTGAATAATATAATACATACTAATATAATAAAGAAACAAGGTTGATTTCTGTAATGACTGCCACACATACGTAGCTCAGTGACGACGGTTGGCGGTTAGCGGTTGGCGTTTGGTGGTTAGCGGTTAGCGGTTAGCGGTTGGCGGTTAGCGGTCTCTCGCGCGCAGCGGTTAGCGACTCAACGTCCCGCTGAGCTTTATCTAGCGGAGAGCAACTGAGCGGATAGTACCGCCACCTCTGTGTTGCCGTGGCGATACCGCGGAGCCCCCCAGGCCAGCGGACGCACTCTGTTCAGCGCCCTCTTCATTATCCCGCCGTTCGGGAAGAGGCCAGCTGCGTTCGGTATCCCACGCACTGAGAGAGCCAGCAGCCTGGGCAAGCACACAACTAACCAACCGCAACCAAATTCTGTATTCATTACCAACACACGGACACTGCGCACATCCTCTTTGTACGCAACAGTCCGCTGAGTCTTGCGACATGTTTCGGATTCAGGTGTTTCGGGGTATAGGTGGGGTTAGGTTTCCAGGTAACCCCTTCGGAGGAGGAGCAGATTTGGAGAGGGGCAGAGGAGGGGAAGCCGTCCTGGAAGCTAAGCTCCCCAGGCGGTGGGTGTTCGGGGGGCTGCGGGGAGCTGTCGGACGAGGCGGGTCAGAAGTGATGAGCTCACCTTCACCCCACTGTCACTCTTCAGGCTCCTCCACAGCGTCTCCCGGAAGAGGGAGAGGTCGGCCTGGCGGTGGCCCCCCAGCAGGTCCTGGGGAGAGGGGAGAGAGAGAGGCTAATGAGGGGCTTCGCCCACGTTGGCGGCGTCCCGGCTAGCATGTCTGCAAATGGAGAGACGCTGCTCAGAATGGCTAACCGCTAATATGCTAACACCGCTAACACTGCTAATGTGAATCCACCCAGCAAGCTAACAGTGCATTACCGCTTACTAGCCCACAGTGCTAATGCAAAGCTATCTCAGATCCAACAGTCGAAGGACACAGCGCTAACGCAAACACAATCTCATAGCCAACAATGAAAATGCATTAGCAGCTAGCCCATGGCTCCTAACGCAAAATATCTCACAGCCAACAGTCAAAGGTCATTACCGGCTAGCACACAACGCTAACACAAAACTCTCTCAAAGCCAACAGACAAAGTGCTGTACTAGCTAGCCCACAGCGCTAACGCGGCACTCTCACAGCTAATGATATCTAAAAACACCCTATTGACTTGCCCTGTTAGCGCAAACCCAGTCCACAGCTAACAATCACATCCACTGCTGAATGTCATCCATCTTAGGACCCACCCCCTAAAAATACCACGGTAAGCAGTACAGCTAATTTACGCTGCGGACAGCTCATTACATTATATAACACTACAGCTGAACTGCACAGAGTGTTGACCGTAACAAGCTTCAATTATACATAAAATACGAGCCGGTACTGTATATGGGGCACATAAGGCTTTTTTTCACCCGCTTTTGTTTTAGTCTAAAATGCAGAGGCAGAATTATTGTAGCCCAGTTAAGCTCCATTGGGGACTGGACCTGAGAGAACTGAAAGGTCCCATATTAGACACCTTTGCAGTGTTTTATTTTAGGTCCCGATATCCATAATAAGATGTGTTTGTGTCATTTCAAGTACCAAAAACGATCTTCATCCAGTTTTTACATGTTCACTCTCCAGTGCCTCTCATGAGCAGTACCAAGCACACGGGCTGTTTTAGTGACTGTGTCGTTAGGACTCCTTCATATCTGTTGTGATTGGATTGAGTGTCGAGGGCTTGGATTTGTTCTGGCTACATGGTGGGCAGCGCTGAGGGCGGACATATGCAAATGATCATTGTGATGTCACAACTTCACGGAAGTCGAAACGGCTTGTTTAAACGCACATTTCCTTCATACGGATTGCATGGATTTACTTTGAGACTGTGCGATTTGATACTTTCACAGAGTTTTTATAGCACCTTCAACCCCTTTATAATCCACACAAGAGGGGAGATGTCTTTGACATGACAACACTGGCGTATGCTGCTCCACAGAAGGATGAGGATGAGGATGACATGAGGATGCACATTAGACATAGAGAGAGAGAGAGAGAGAGAGAGAGGGAGAGGGAGAGGGAGAGGAAGGGAGAGAGGGGGTGAGAGGGAGAGGAAGAGAGAAAGAAGGAGAGAGAGGGAGAGAGATGGAAAGAGCGGGAGAGGGAGAGAAAGGGGGGGAGGGAGAGAGAGGGGGAGGGAGAGAGAGAAAGGGAGGAAGAGGGAGAGGGAGAGGGAGAGGAGTGTAAACAGGTTTGTGTATATTTATATGAAGCTGGCCTCGGGGTGGAGCCTGGAGAGCCGCAGGGCAGGTAACCTCCAGCGCACAGGTGAGCTGACCTTTCTGCTCCGAGCGCAATTAAACACCGGGAACGCACGGCAGAGAGAGAGCTGGCCAAGACCGGCCGACTGCGTGCACACACACACACACACACACACACACACACACACACACACACACACACACACTCACACACTCACACACAGACAGACACACACACACACACACACACTCACACACACACACACACACACACACACACACACACACACACAGACACACACACACACAGACAGACAGACAGACACACACACACACTCACACACACACACACACACACACAGACCAGGCGCTTTGAACACAGCAATTTACACTTAAAAGCAGGACTCGCTAAAACACTTTTTTCTTCTTTTTTTAAACTGCAAAATACCGTGAAGAAGTGTAAAAAGATAATAAATCACAGCTAAATCAAGCTTATTTGATTAACAACATATGTTTCGTGCACCTTTTTAACCCCAAAAATAAGCCACTGTAAACAGCTGACTTACTGCATATTTAAAAAGCCGCTCTGTTTAAAAATGAGGTGGTGATCAGGCACTCTGGAGGACGTGACTGTGTGTGTACCTGCTAATGAACTCTCCAGAGCGGGAAGTCACAGGTGTGAGAGCCTCATGCCACCTCTGTGCCTCATTCCCCCGGATACAGAGCAGAGAGCCGTTCACACACGCTCTCTCAAACAGCCATTCCTCGCATGCACAAATACCGACCGCTAATGTTTAAAAAAAAATGTCTGCAATATCTATCGAGCTTGTTGTGGAGCAAGGTGCACAGCAAAACTTTAAAAAGAACTTAAAATGGAAGAGTGCTCCGGTGCCGCCATCAACCTCCCCAGGGTGGCCCTCACTGTCAAGTGTGCAAACAAAGTTCAGTTTCCAAATACTGCAGAACTTTGTTTGTGGAGTCAATAAGTAACCCGCCTGTTGGTTGCTTGGGATTGGTGTGTGTGTACCATCTGGTGTTCAGTAATGCCGAGTTCGACATTCCCCTGCATGAGGAGGGTTTATGAAGTATTCCCACACTTTTGCGAGCAGCGGAAACGTGTTGCCGGGTTTGTTTTTGTGGGTATCCTCCGGAAGCCCACCGATGAGAAGCGGTCCGGGTCCCTCAGCATGCCGCTGCAGTTCACGTCATGCTAATTCATGCTAATCCATTAGCACAGAACCGCTGAAGTCAACAACAGACAGGAGCGGTGTTAAATTGGTCCCTCTGCCTTCAGTGAAAATGTGAAAGTTTACATTTCAGAAACGAAGAGAATAATTAAGTTTTAAAGACCAAGCAAAATTACATTAACACTGTATTAGAACATTTACTTCAACGTTGGTTCCGTGCTACATGCTGAAATGCAACTTGCTGCTCTGTTTCGATATAGTTTTGATTTTGCATTTATTAAGCATGACTTTTAATTTCATATTATTTTTCAGCAAGGATGATCGGCCTTATCTAGAATATAAGCAAGAGAAGAGTATGTTTGGATCGACTAACAGAAAAAATGCAGAGGTTGACTAGTAGTCAACTAGTTTCCAGTTTCGTACTTGCAGGATCCATGTTGGAGTTCCCAGGGAAAATAATGTCACAATAAGATGGTTGTGATGTCACCTCACCCCGTGGGGACATGAAAAGTATGCACCAATCACTGTCGGCGTTGTTCAATTAGTTGTTGCCAAAATTATCCCTGATTGGTGGAGCTCATTTCTGGCTTCCATTTTAAATCTGACAATGACAGAGTGCGGTGTGGTGACCTCACCAATGTCTAGGACCTCTAGGAACCCAGGGAATGACCAGGACGTAGCCTAGAAGTATCCACCAATCAGCATCTGCACTGTTACCAACATACTCTGTGATTGGTGGAGCTGTTCACCATTTCCTAATGGTATTACCATCATCTCATCCCTATTTTATTTTCTCTGGGCATACTGCAGAGCTGTATGGTTACTGTACATCAGGCAACCGATTTCTTCAATTATCACTTAGGAAAGCCTAATATCGTATTCTGCAGCCCATGGGAAATACACAGCTTTATCCATCTGGGGAGATTTACACTTGACTGAAAGAAAAAAACAACAGCGACAACATCAATATGAGATGAATAAGGAGAAAAATTAAGCGAATCAAAATAAAAACAAATTTACTTCGGTAATCAATATCAATCAGTATCCAGCGATGAAATATGCTCTTGAGTTAGACCGGCTGTCAGCAGCTGACAGAATGAAATTCAGTCACAATTCAGACTGCATCTGTGCAGGCAATACAAAATATATCAATAACCATACAATACAATATATATTAATATACTTAATAACCTGTCATAACCTGTTATAACCCATTATAACCAAGATAAAGTACTATGCTGTACATAAACACACAGCCAGTATGTCCGCTGAGATTAGACTGTAGCAATAATTCCAAACTTTCTTCAGCAAACTGCATCAGGCACAGTTTTATTGGGTTTAACTGCAGCTGTTAAATGCCAGTGGCGCTGGAAAAGTGTTCCATTCCACACTGACATCACGCAGCTTTGAACCTTTTTATTTCTACATTTGTGCTCTTTTTGGTCACAATAACTATTTATTTCAGTGAAAGAGAAGGAGGAGGAGGAGAAGGCGGTTCAGAAACAGCGCGTTCTGAATGAGAAAGTCACAGTTATGTAAAACACGTTCCGCTGATAAAGTTAGAGAGCACTCTAGACACTGAACTATTTCTGAAGTGAGTGATTTACGTACTCCCAAAACCATCGTGACTTGTTCTTAATCAGTCAGTTTCCGTATAAAAGGACACATTATTCTTTTATCTCCCATACTTAGAGGTAATCGGTAAGTAATCCAAATCACCCTCATGAATCTTCCAGTGCAGAAGATACATACCTCTGTATCGGTCTCAGAGCACAAGACTGATGATGCTTTTTACTGACACACACACACACACACACACACACACACACACACAGAAACACAGAAACACACACACACACAGACACACACACAGAAACACACACACACACACTCACACACATACATACACACACACACACACACACAGAAACACACACACACAAAGACATGCACACACACACAGAAACACGTGCGCACACAGACAGAAACACACTCAGCCCCTGACTCAGCCCCTGACTCAGCCCCACACTCAGCCCCTGACTCAGCCCCTGACTCAGCCCCACACTCAGCCCCTGACTCAGCCCCACACTCAGCCCCACACTCAGCCCCACACTCAGCCTCACACTCAGCCTCACACTCAGCCTCACACTCAGCCCCTGACTCACCCCCACACTCAGCCCCACACTCAGCCCCACACTCAGCCCCACACTCAGCCCCTGACTCAGCCCCACACTCAGCCCCTGACTCAGCCCCTGACTCAGCCCCTGACTCAGCCCCACACTCAGCCCCACACTCAGCCCCACACTCAGCCCCACACTCAGCCCCACACTCAGCCCCTGACTCAGCCCCACACTCAGCCCCACACTCAGCCCCACACTCAGCCCCACACTCAGCCCCTCACTCAGGACCCGCCTCACAGCAGGAGAGACAGCCGCTGTGCCTCCACGAGAGACCGCTGGACTTACAGAGCGCTTCTCGTTGCGGGAGCGGGGGCTATAATCACCCGTGGTTAACCGTTCGTCATCTGCGGACACGCTGATGAATCAGGGGACTATCCCCCCCGAGAAGCCGGCTCCCGGCTCGTAACGTCCGCGCGTGCGTCAGGAAGAGGACATCCTGATATTAACCACACCGCGCATTTACATAACGCGGGGAGACGGGAGCGTGTGGAGGGATACGCGTGTTTGTGCAGCGCGTTGGGGGTTTAGCCGTGATTAGGCGCACAGGGACACCGGCACTACTTCTCTGTCGACAGCCGCTATCGCACGCTTCCATGTTCCTGGGCCGGTCGGTCCCGGTGCGCCGAAATCATCGATAAATTAAATCATATTTAATTCAGGAACAAAGACCCTGGACGTTATTTGCCGATGAACTGAAAGCTCAGCGCAGACCGGGCCTGGGCGCGTCCGCTCGGTTTTTAAACGGACCTGACAGCGGGGCACCCCCGCGCCGCGGCTCCGCGCTGGAGAGAGCGGATGAACGTAACGGAGCTGGTGGCAGCGCGCGGACGCCGGCCAGGGAGCGGGGGATCGATACGAGCCGGGCCGGTATGGATCTGCAGGGGAGATATTTCACCCAGGCCATGGGGACGGTTTATCGCGGAGCTAAATGCCAATGTAATTATTAGCGTCTGGAGACGGGGCTGAAGGCTGGTCCTGAGGCAGTATAGCATATTTAATTAATAAATGTCAGCCGCGCGGGAGGGGGGGAGGGGGGGGGGGAGGCGTACACACGCGCTGCAGGTCTCCGCTCTGTCAGCGACGCCACGCCCCCGCCATGATAGATCACCAGGCCCGCGGAGCAGAGCTGCTTGGGTACTCGGCTGAATAAAACATGGCGCCCGTTTCTCCCGTACTCCCAGCGCTCCGGCAAAGTAACATGAAATTGGGGGGCGGTGTCTTTTTTTTTGGGGGGGTGGGGGGGGGGTGAGATGCAGAAACAGTGATTACAGAGCGCTCTGATTCTGATCAGCAGGACACACGGTCCTGTAGCGCCAGCCAGCCTCCATCTGGAGGATTGCACAGCCACTGAGACACACAAACACACACACTATACACAAAACACGCGCACACAAAAACACACGCGCAAACAAACACACAGGTTTTTCCAGCACAGGGCACCTCAACACAACACCTGCATACGTGTCCGTACTGCGGCTAATCAATCTTCAGCTACACCCTGCGATTCCAACGTTACTAAGGAACACAGACCAAAGGCCCGTTTAGCCTCAACACTCAACACAACACCTGCATACGTGTCCGTACTGCGGCTAATCAATCTTCAGCTACACCCTGCGATTCCGACGTTACTAAGGAACACAGACCAAAGGCCCGTTTAGCCTCAACACTCAACACAACACCTGCATACGTGTCCGTACTGCGGCTAATCAATCTTCAGCCACACCCTGCGATTCCAACGTTACTAAGGAACACAGACCCAAAGGTCGCCATGGGAATAACAGTGCGCTACTCTTTACAGGCTAATGGAAAAATGGAAATGTTATCAGATATAGAGACTAATAATGTGAGCGAAAGGTCAGGCCAGGGAGGCATTGTGGGAGAAACAGAGACCAACGCTGTGCAGCCCAGACCCTCTCTGAGACCCCCACCGCACGGGAGGAGTGTGTGTGCATGTGTGTTTGTGTGTGTGTCTGCGTTTGTGTGTGAGCGTGTGTGTGTGTGTGTGTGTGTGTGTCTGCGGGGGTGTGTGTGTATGTGTGCATGTGTGTGTGTCTGCGGGTGTGTGTGTCTGTGTATGTGTGTGTGTGCGTGTGTGTATGTGTGTGTATGTGTGTGCATGTGTGTGTGTGTGAGCATGTGTGTGTCTGCGGGTGTGTGTGCGTGTGTATGTGTGTGCATGTGTGTGTGTTTGAGCATGTGTGTGTCTGCGGGTGTGTGTGTGAGCATGTGTATGTCTGCGGGTGTGTGTGTGTGTGTATGTGTGTGCATGTGTGTGTGTATGAGCATGTGTGTGTCTGCGGGTGTGTGTGTGAGCATGTGTATGTCTGCGGGTGTGTGTGTGTGTGCATGTGTGTGTGTATGAGCATGTGTGTGTCTGCGGGTGTGTGTGTGAGCATGTGTGTGTCTGCAGGGGTTTGTGTGAGCATGTGTGTGTCTGCGGGTATGTGTGTGTGTGTGTGTGTGTGTGTGCGTGTGTGTGTGTGCATGTGTGTGTGTCTGCGTATGTGTGTGTGTATGAGCATGTGTGCGTCTGCGGGTGTGTGTGTGTGTGCGTGCATGTGTGTGTGTCTGCGTATGCGTGTGTGTGTGTGTGTGTGCATGTGTGTGTCTGCATATGCATGTGTGTGTGTGTGGGCGTGTGTTTGTGTGTCTGTGGCACACTGCACTTATTTAATTACATTTTGATTAAATAACTCAACTGAAATAAATGCATTATATTATTATTCTATAAGGGCTGTTGAGTCCTTCACCACACTGATTATGATTCATTGCAGGATTACATAGAAATCGTCCAATCAGGGTTTGAGTGGTGTTTTAAAGACATTTCCTGGCCAATCAGGGGCTGAGTGGCATTTTAAACGCATCTCCTGACCAATCAGGGGATGAGTGGCATTTTAAACACATCTCCTGGCCAATCAGTGGCTGAGTGGCATTTTAAACGCATCTCCTGGCCAATCAGGGGCTGAGTGGCATTTTAAACGCATCTCCTGGCCAATCAGTGGCTGAGTGGCATTTTAAACACATCTCCTGTCCAAAGCCCCACTCCAGTGCTCTCAAAGCAGCCATCTAATCAGGCCCCCGTTTAATTGGCTAATTAAGGCCCTCCACCACAGAAGAAGAGCAGCCCGGTTCTGAACGCTCAGGTGGGTGCTCCAGAACACGTAGCACATACATATTTATTTACACACTTATTTTCCGCTGGAAAAATAATGAACGGGTTTGAAATTTTGGGGAAATGTGGCATAAATAATTTAAATCTGTGGAGTGTGAATCTGCAGATTTAAATTTCCCTGGGAATTAATGCGCCCTTGTGAAGGGGAGGCTTGTTTCAGGCACAGAGCCTCTCCCTCACCGAACCGCTCCTCCATATTAATAAACAAACAGTTCCACAAACTTTCCATTTCTCAAACCAGAGCAGCATTCCCCATCCCTCTCCGAGGCTGAACCTGACCGAAATCATTCCGGCTTTTCGACATGACCTTCCAGAACCGGCCTGACCGGATCAACCAGCCTGCTCGGAACAGAACACATTTAAATACACGGCACAAAACGCTGCAGAATCCACAGATTCACACGGTATTTCTGATATAATGTGCTGGTTTTATTTTCATAATGGTCACTGAGTACATTCCATTTAAGAATTTAGCAACTTCAGTGGGACTGCAAAAGAATTAGATTATATGATGGCAAAAAAATTAATCATATATACAGTACGAATGGTAAAAGCTGTCGTTAACATCGACACATCTGTGAGTACACAACAGGCTGAAATAAAATAACTGGAAATGAAATAAAAACAGAATCGCGTCGATTGTATGAATGTTATACATTTGATCACAAGCCCATAGTGGGTTACAGAGCTGGCAAACTGCAGTAAACATTACCGGGGTCTGTACACGTTACACAACGCTGTGTGTCATAAATGAAGGGTATAACTCCCCTCCTTCATTTACATAAGCGATGAGAGAGAGCTTCCACGCGCGCAGTGACACAGTGAAGTCCTCTCCCCTGCGTTCTATGAGACTGCGATGTGTGTATTGGCATCATTAAGATATCATTAAAAGCCAAACACGTGAAACTTTAATGACCTGCCTGACCCAGGCTCGTGAGCGGGAGAGGAGGCTCCGAGTGCGGAGACAGACGCTGTTCTCACAGGCCCGCCGTTAATTAAATCACACGTATTCTCACCCACAAGCTGTAAATTAACTACTTAATTTTTTTGTACATTATTTTCCCCTCATCTTTTCCCAGGAGGGTAAAAAGCGAGCGTTCACACGCTGAAAAGAACATGCGGCTGAACGCTCGACACCGTCAGCGTTGCCGGAAAAAAGGGATGTTATATTTGACAAATAGTTTTGGAAAAACACCAATTAAAGCTGATCTGTAAAACCGCTTGCATGCGCTTGTTTTTTTTTTTTCCCCCTCTCTCTTTTCGAATGACTCACCGACGCCGTGTCTAAAATTATCAGCAGAAAGACAGAGAGAGAGAGAGAGAGAGAGAGAGAGAGAATGAAAGACTGGTAATTTAAAGGAGTGAGCTCAGATCATAACGTGGCCCGCCCGGACCTCCTGCTGACGGAGGGAGCCTCCATCTTACTCAGGAGCCTCCATCTTACTCAGGAGCCTCCATCTCACTCAGGAGCCTCCATCTCACTCAGGAGCCTCCATCTCACTCAGGAGCCTCCATCTTACTCAGGAGCCTCCATCTCACTCAGGAGCCTCCATCTTACTCAGGAGCCTCCATCTTACTCAGGAGCCTCCATCTCACTCAGGAGCCTCCATCTTACTCAGGAGCCGCCACAGCAGCCCTAAATCTGAATCCTTTCTTCCCTGACTCACGGGCGATCATTTTCAAGAAGTTTCACCCCACACCTTCCCATGACTTCTACAGTTGCCCAGATCACAGAGCGGGGGATCGGGAGGAAGGGCGAGAGGGAGAGTGAGTGAGAGGCAGATGGACAAACACACAGGTGATCGTACAAATCCTCGATATTTTATGTGCCATTAATTATCTACGTAGTATTTACAGGGTAAATACAGCAACTACAGCTATAGTTTTCCCTTATGTTCGAACATACAGTAACATACAAATTATTACCTGTGTTGTTTATTATATGCAGCCTTTTTTCTTCATTGTTATTACATGGTGCCAATACTTCTGGAGCCCCCTGTATGTGTTAGTTTTTTAAGCAGGGACAGTGCACCGCACATTCTGGGCCCAGAATAACTACACTACGTTTCACCTGGCTTTCCCCCTGGGAAGATAATATAAAAACCTGAACACACACAGATAGCCATTCAGTGCTGAACACAGCGAGCATCTCAGACACACACAATCTTTACACAGCAAGGTTAGAACACACACAATCTTTACACACCAAGGCTAGAACACACACAATCTTTACACACCAAGGTTAGAACACACACACTCTTTACACACCAAGGCTAGAACACACACAATCTTTTCACACCAAGGCTAGAACACACACAATGTTAACACATGAAGGTTCGAACACACACATTCTTTACACACCAAGGTTAGAACACACACAATCTTTACACACCAAGGTTAGAACACACACACTCTTTACACACCAAGGCTAGAACACACACAATCTTTACACACCAAGGCTAGAACACACACAATGTTAACACATGAAGGTTCGAACACACACATTCTTTACACACCAAGGCTAGAACACACACAATCTTTACACACCAAGGTTAGAACACACACACTCTTTACACACCAAGGCTAGAACACACACAATCTTTACACATGAAGGTTCGAACACACACATTCTTTACACACCAAGGCTAGAACACACACAATCTTTACACACCAAGGTTAGAACACACACACTCTTTACACACCAAGGCTAGAACACACACAATCTTTACACATGAAGGTTCGAACACACACATTCTTTACACACAAAGGTTAGAACACACACAATCTTTACACACCAAGGCTAGAACACACACAATCTTTACACACAAAGGTTAGAACACACAATCTTTACACACCAAGGTGAGAACACGCACAATCACGTCTCCGTTCTGAATAAAACGTCAACAATCGCTGCACAGCCTGTTTTATTCTGCTCCTTCATCCTGTCTGACACCACGCGGGTTACATCACACTGGAGGAACTGATAGGAACAGACAAACAAAGCAAGAATATAAAATAAACTACTGCACAAACAGAGAGGTCAAATGGAATCAGTCTGGAATCAGGGCTCAAAGATTCTTAAAATGCTATTAATTCAGACACACATTAAAAAAACTATTCAAGGTTCCCAAATTGTGATTTATTCTGGTTTAAAGCAAATTACAAACCATCTCTCATTTGTGACTTGCAAATGTTGATAATTAAGAGTTATGATTATCTAGATATAGAATAAACATGTGAGGTAAGTAGATGTATTCCTGGGTCCAGCTGTACTGAGTTAGCTGGATAACTGCACTGAGTAAAACCCACAAAGCAGGATTACTGAGTTAGCTGGATAACTGCACTGAGTAAAACCCACAAAGCAGGATTACTGAGTTAGCTGGATAACTGCACTGAGTAAAACCCACAAAGCAGGATTACTGAGTTAGCTGGATAACTGCACTGAGTAAAACCCACAAAGCATGATTACTGAGTTAGCTGGATAACTGCACTGAGTAAAACCCACAAAGCAGGATTACTGAGTTAGCTGGATAACTGCACTGAGCAAAACCCACAAAGCAGGATTACTGAGTTCGCTGGATAACTGCACTGAGTAAAACCCACAAAGCAGGATTACTGAGTTAGCTGGATAACTGCACTGAGTAAAACCCACAAAGCAGGATTACTGAGTTAGCTGGATAACTGCACTGAGTAAAACCCACAAAGCAGGATTACTGAGTTAGCTGGATAACTGCAGTGTGCAAAACCCACAAAGCAGAATTACTGAGTTAGCTGGATAACTGCACTGAGTAAAACCCACAAAGCAGGATTACTGAGTTAGCTGGATAACTGCACTGAGTAAAACCCACAAAGCAGGATTACTGAGTTAGCTGGTTAACTGCACTGAGTAAAACCCACAAAGCAGGATTGCTGAGTTAGCTGGATAACTGCACTGAGTAAAACCCACAAAGCAGGATTGCTGAGTTAGCTGGATAACTGCACTGAGCAAAACCCACAAAGCAGGATTGCAGAGTTAGCTGGATAACTGTGCTGAGTAAAACCCACAAAGCAGGATTACTGAGTTAGCTGGATAACTGTGCTGAGCAAAACCCATAAAGCAGAATTACTGAGTTAGCTGGATAACTGTGCTGAGTAAAACCCACAAAGCAGAATTACTGAGTTCGCTGGATAACTGCACTAAGTAAAACCAACAAAGCAGGATTATGGAGTTCGCTGGGTAACTGCTCTGAGTAAAACCCGAAATACCCCACCCCCACCCTTCCCCCAAACCTGGAATATGAAGTAAAAAGCTTAGCGCGGGTTTTATGCATATTGTGCAGTTATTTGCCTAACTCAGAAACCCTGCTTTGTGGTACAGGGCCCAGGAGGGAGCAGGTGAGGAGAAGTTATGACCACCTAGCTTCAGAATAAAGAGGTAAAGTACGTAGATATGTTTCTGGGGCTCTGTGGTAGCAGCTACGGTTAGAGCCCTTCAGTTTCCCACAGCCCAGTCTTCAGGACCATGGACAGCGCTGCCCTAAACTACAGGCTTTACATTTCTTATGTAGCGGACACTTTTACCCAAAGCAACTTACCGTTGATTAAACTAAGTCAAGTTAACTTGAATGAAAGGCAGTTATACATATTTCATATTCTATAAAATAATCTGCTGGATAATCTTATACGTGCAACATGACTACAAGCCTGTACAGCCGGTAGATATTTATATACAGTAATATTGACTTGCAGAAACCTTGCTCTGTAACAGAATGAAATCTAAAATGCGCTGAATATGTATGACTGCTTGTAGAATTTTAAAGAGCGGATTAAAGAGAGGAAAAGAGGGGTGAGTGTGCGCGTGCGTGTGCGTGTGTGTGCGTGCGTGCGTAAGTGTGTGTATTTTCCACCTCAGCAGCGAGCCCCTCAGCTTCTCTGCCTGCACGGTGGGGTATGAGGGATTACTGAGGTCCTGCTAAAACGAAGCACATTCAGCCATTTTACCATGCAGCGTTTTCACATAACACACACGTACCTGTACACGGACACATACCTGCACACACCCACACACACACACACACACGCACGCGCACGCACGTAGGCACGCACACACACACTCTCTCACACACACACTCACACTCTCTCACACACACACTCACAGACACACTCACACACGTAGGCGTGCACAGCCACACACGCACACACACACACACACACACTCTCTCACACACACACACACACACACACACTCTCACACACACACTCACAGACACACTCACACACATTGGCGCGCACAGCCACAGACACACACACACACACACACACAGACACACACACACTCTCACACACAGGGCTCAACAGAGACTACAGAGGTCATGCATATTCAGTCACAATCACGCTCAGCTCTGATTAGCCCAGCCCAGCCCCGCCCGTCCCCTCTCTCTGTATGCGACTGCAGCATCATCGCCACGGTGATTATATCTTGACCTTACATTTGGCCCCGCTCGTTACCAGTAACCCCCAACCGCCGTGAAACAGCGACTGCGCCCCCGGCTCTGTCCCAGTCCTTTGTTTCCACCAGGTACCGTAGCATGTGCTGCATTGTGGGTAACTCACATACGCATTCCGTTCCACATCTTCCTTCCTTCTGACCTACCCGTGACCTTTCACCCCCCAGCATACCTGCCGTCCCCCCCCCCCCACCCCACACAACAACAAGAACAAGAACAAGAACAAGAACGCCCCCTCCACAGTGGCACCTAACATGAGGAAGGCAGGAAGACGGAAAGCAGGAAGTGGAAAGGGTTTTGGCGGGAAGAGTCTCCCCTCAAGCCCCTCCAGACACAATTACATCAAGCACCATCTGCCTGAACACAAGAGAGAGGAAAGAGAGACTCCGCAATGGCATTTTTCTGACACAAAATGAAGGCTACATTCTTCACACACACATTCCGCTACCTACCGCACACAGCTCCCCTCTGGAGTCAGCCTGTCATCTCACATTACGCAACTTTCTGTTCAAAGCAGGAAGGAGCAACTCTGGGTCTGTGACAGCAGGCGAACGCGGTCCTGAACGCTCGTCAAACCTTCTCAAACCAAGCACATATCCACGTCAAACAATCAAAATTCACTTCCTCTGTGTGTGTGTGTGTGTGTGTGTGTGTGTGTGTGCGTTCACAAAAGATAAGGTTTTTGCATTCAATAGGTCACTGGAAGGAGTTTATCCACAAAATACGAACAATTACGAGACGCAGGATCAAGTGATCCGTTAATAATGTGTTTGTGAAAGGGAACTGCTGCCACCCTCTGGTCAACAGAGGTACTGTCTGTCATCAACAGAAACACTGGTATTCTAACCTACAGCGATGAGCCTCACAACAGAATGAGCTGCCACCACCGATAGTCTGGAGCCAACGGTTGTGATTCAGGAGAGGAGTCTACCGCTCTCTCCCGAACCGCCGAAAATGACGGGGCACGGGGGAGCTGCCCCACGGCGCCCGTCGCCAGACTCCGCCGTTCGCGGCGACCTCGACCGGGTCGGAATCCGCGCGCGGCCGAAGCGAAGGTCGCCGTGACGACGAGCCGGCGTGCCACGCCACCCGATTCACCACTGAGTTCAGAGCGGTTACGCAACAGCACTGAGAGACTGACGACTGAGATATTAGAATATATACGCCGCAGAGGATGCTGGGAAGGCTGAGCTAAATGTCACTGGAATTAAACAGATGGCGAGGAGAGCCAGGAGCTCGAGGGGGGAGGGGGGGGGGGGGGGGGGGTGCTGTCGTCTCCTCAGAAACGCCGCGTGGGCTACAGGGGCACGGACAGGCCACCGCGGAAGGTTCTGGAAGGGCGGATCCAGAGCCGGGGGTGGGGGCGACTGGGTCGGTGTATTTGGGGAAAGGAAACGTGGAAGGTTCTGGAAGGGTGATTCTCGAGCTGGGGAATGGACTGGGCAACAGTACGTGGAAAAGGGACCATGGAAGGTTCTGGAATGGGGTGGTCCCTGCCCTGATCTCGTTTGTTGCTAAATATTTGTCTCAAACAGAGGACCAGGACTGTGGTATGTCAGAAGCACACACATTAAGAGTGTGTCATCTCTCCTCCAAGGAGGACAGCAGGAGAGACTGTTCAGCAAAATGGCAGCAATGTCGTCAATGGAAAGCCCTTAAACGAAAACTGTGTCAATTTAACCGTACATTTAACCATATAAATCCTGTTATTTTATGGGATGGCTAAATTAAATAATGCTGTAATTCAACATGACTTTGACAGTGTCTTGAAAAAAACGGTGAAATCCCATTTTCCGGTAAAAATGACATTTGTACCACGCCTGCCTGTAAGCAGAGGAAGGCCTGTTCTCCTCTCAGTGCACTCTGCCGTTTTCATTTAACCCAGACTGTGAAGCCCAGGAAATAAAGACACCCACCAAAGACCTGAGCCGACATGTAAACACAGTTACGCTCTGAACTAAAAAAAAAAAAAAAAAAGGGGTGTAAAAATATAAATATTGATTTTTCACAATGGACCCAGAGTTTAACATGACACCTGGGAAATAAAAAATAAATAAAAATACATTGCAACCAAGTGACAGGATATTACTTTCGGGGACACCTGCAGCGAACCAGTTATAAATCTGCCGCTGTCTACACTTAATCTAATAACAACGGCGGATGAACTAATCGCGCTACTCCCCAAATAACATTGTAATATGACGGAGGCCGAGGCTTGGAGCGCTCCCCGGGCCTGCGGACCCATAAACGGGCCGGAGGATGTGGCACCACTGTGCAGGATAAATCAGGAGAAAGTGAAACGCGTCTCCGGTGAGAACTTTCCGGGGCTATTGGGGAACGCATCATCAGGCCGTCCAAAACTGCAACTCCACAAATACGCCCAAAACAAAGGACACAAAACGTGTCTGCCGCTCCACCCGTTTGTGTTCGTTCTCTTCAAACTAGCTGCCCGAATTTAATATTGATAGCTAACATTTAGCAAGGTTCTTTTTGCTATATAGCATCATAAGATGGCGCAATTACGTTTACAATTTAAAAGTTTCAAATATATAATATAGTTTGTATAATAACAATGGATTAATCAACAATGCTTTTCAAATGAACATTCTGTATATTTATAGTCATGTCGAATCCACAAAATCTTAATGTTGGTCATTTTTAAACTTAAGAAAATGTAAATATCCTCATCAAAAAAGATTCCTGTAGAGGCAGAATGAGAATGAGAGAATTTGAAGGAAAGAAACACTTACAGTTCAACAACTTCTTTAAACTACAAGACTGTTTCATTTGTATTCATCACCAATAACATTTGAATCAGAGACTGCCTATCGCTGGGGAAAATTGGGTCTTGTTTTGATGCGGCCACCTTATGAAAATACATTTTAAAAACCCAATTAATGTGCTTTTTTGGAATAGACGGTATTATCTGTCGCGATCTTGTGAGGGAAGTTTCCAGAACGGATTCAGAGAGCTGGCAAAGGCAGGCGCAGTTTGAACACTTCGGCTGGGAGCTGGAGGACTTCGCTGGCAGAAAGAAATGTTACCCTTGATCATCAAATTGCTTTACCGAGGAACTCTCTGTCCTTGCATTACCTAGCCCACTGAAGTGGAAACTAAATTCTGAGGAGCGCCTAAAGCTTATTGTGGAAGAAAACTAATAAAAAGGTGCAAAAATGACACGGAGTGAGGGCTATATGAAATCAGACACTACATGCCCAATTTCAAACATCCTTCCAGAAATAATGAAAGTCTCTCTACATTGCAATTAAGGGTTATCTCAGAGAAATAACTCAATAGGACCCCTCTCTCCGAATTCATCTGTTACAGGACTCGAAGCGGAGTTCCACCAGACTTTTTCCCCACTCGGAACAGCAGGCAAAGTAATGTGGTTTCACATCTGACGGCAGTTCAGCCTTCCCAATGTGACGGGGAATGGCCTCGTTCTCCGTATTACCCGGGTTAGGCTTATAAAATTAATAAACTTGGAAACTCTAACAAAACGAGCCCCTTTCCCATGTCAGACATGTTTTCCAGTGCCCTGATGAACCGAGACATTAAGGCGGTGAGCAAAGCAACAGGAACACTGCGGTAAAGTCATTTCATAGGCCTTCAGGCTAATGCAGGCGGGCGGCGTGTTCTCTATATGCTGAGGCTTCCAGGGCCTGGAACACGACCCCACTGTTCAAAGTCAATCCAGTTACGTTTAATCAACGGCAAAGCAAAATCAAAATCCAGTCTCTTGAGCCTTTCCAGAAAATTCCACAAATATCCGACTGGGTTCAGATGGTGACTAGGCAGGTCTTAAGATATGGATAACACTATGTGTCATTCTCCTCAAACCACTGGGCTTACAGGTACCGGTACCTTACAGGTAGCCACCTCTGTAGGAAATTAATGGAGGTATAGCATGCACAGTGGTGCCAGATTTCCCCAGACAGAGAAGCAGAAAGAAACCCAAAAGAAGAGAGAGGGGACCGATTGCAAACCGGGGGGGGGGGTACCCAATAGCTACATTTACAAGTCAGCCAGTTCCATTAAGCCATAGTATTGAATTGAATTGAAAAACGTTTTTCGAACAAGTAAGGCCAGTAGGCATGAATATGAAAAAAGCGCTACGTCTTACACTTCAAAATAAGCCGCCAGTTTTTTTGTGTTTTTTTTAAATAAGCCCAAAAAAGCGTAACCTGCGACTTCTGATTTGTTGAAGCGACTTCAGGGGTAAAAAAAAAAAAAAAAGAAGCAGAAAGTTGTAAAGTTTTAAAGCTTTACACACGGACTTGGCGACAGGCAGTGAGGAGTGCCCAGCGGCATCACGCACCAGCGGATCCGCCACTAAGGCTCCGGAACCTTCCGCTGCTGCGGCAGTGCTGTGACTCCGCTCCTGCTCCCAGCGCGCTACCTGCTGCCCGACAGCGGTGGGGCGGGGGCACCCTGCTGACAGCCCCCCGGGGGGGGGGGGGGGGGGGGGGGGGCGGGTTGTGTGTGGAACACACGCGCGCACGTCAGCGGAAGCCCACGTCCACGCGGAGGACGGCTCGTGAAGCCCGCCCGGACCGGGACGGGCACCGAAGAGGCAGGACCGCCACCTCACAGCGCACTAAAGATGACTACAGAAACGCTCCAAAAAACACTCACTCGCACACGCATAACCGGAATTTCTATTAGGTTGCCTGGCATTGCATCAGTAATGCAGGCCTATGCATCTGATATGGATATATCCTTTCCTTTTCCCTGAAGCAAACGGCTCTTCCCTGGGCCAAAAGCCTAATTTCACCGTGTCTGCGACGCGCAATATGTGAATTAAGTGTAAAAGACAGTTTTCTATCAATAAAAAAAGGGCTGGCATGCTCTTCTAAGCACTTATTCATGCTACCTACAGGTGCCAACTTTTATAGTGGGCCTGCCAATCTAAAAGAGTAAATATACTAAATAATTCAACACTTTGTTTACACAGAGAATGACTTGGACTCCCGGAATTTAATATTTAATGCTGTTAAAAATAGCGCGGAATCAACATCACACCTTCTGTTTTTACGAACCCCTCGGAAAACCGTATTTTTATTTATAATGTGCACATCAGTGTTCATTTACAGTACAGTCTGTCACAGGATTCCTAGCGATGTGTTTGAAATGATACCCGTCTTATATACGCTATATTTCTGCCCGTGTTTTTTCCCCACAATTGTTGAATTATTTTTTCGGATTTCGCCAAACTCACCAGCGCTTCCCGCTCGGTTAAGCCACGCCCCTCCTCTCCACGGCTCACCACGTTGGCCTGGACCTCCTCCACCGTGATGCTGGCCAAACAAAAAAGACAACAGGGTTCTGATTACAACCAGAGCATGCCCGTGATTAACACAGCTAAAATGAGTGCTATCAGAAGATCAGCAAGAGGTGAAAGATCTGCTAAGAATATAGTTAGCAGATTAGCAGGAAGAGAAAGATTTGCTCATAGTGAATTTAGCAGATCAGCAGGACGTGAACGCCCTGCTAAGGGCATCGTTAGCAGATTAAAAAGGAAATTAAAGACCAGTCGAGACTATAGTTTTCAGGAACAACCCTGCCTTATTTGCAAGCCTCTGATTGGCTCAACAGGGGGACAAACAACAGATGCCTTTCTATTGGTCTGTGAGTGGTCAGGCCTTTCCTATTGGTCAATGAGTCGTCCTCAGCCTTTTCTATTGGTTAGTGAGTGGTCCGGCCTTTTCCATTGGTCAGTGAGTGGTGAGGCTTTATTATTGGTCAGTTAGCGTTGAGACTTTTTTACTGGTCAGTGAGTGGTGGGAGGAAGGGGGGGGGGGGGGTTGGTCGTCATGGAGAAAGAGCTATCCGACACATCTATCCTGACGGCAGACGGGAGCAGAAACCGCACAGTACAGAGCCTGGAAGCCCGGGCCTGAGACAGACTGCAGGGGAGCCGAGCGTGCGGGAAACAGCAGAAGCAGTGCGCCACAATATCACTCCTCCGCTGATGATCGGGGGGGACCGCATTCACAGTCGCACTCGGCAGACCAGTAATTACCTCCAATCACACTGCGAAACTGGCAGGGGGGGTCGGGGGCAGTCTAGGCAGTAGTCTGGCTGCCAGCGCGGACCCCAGGGAACAATACCCGCACTTTTACTGCCAGACTGGCAACCTGAGTGGCTCCATTGTTCACCACTCAGGGAGCAGGCTGCCATTTTGTACCAGCCTGCTCTGCCTCACTCAGCCGTTCTGTGTCAGCTAATGGATCCTCACTGAAGCACAAGGGCTCTGGGCCAGCGATCGTGACCGTTACAGAAAAGACCTGAGCACAGGCCAGCAAAAAGCACCTTAACCCAAGTGTACATCTGTAGCTATGAGCAAAGGGCAGATTTCCACTGCTTTTTCCATATATTTTTGACATTTTTTCCCCGATTTTAGCAGCGAATGCAGGGGAACAAAGCCATAGGCCGTGCGTGTATGCAGGATTGTGCACAAAGTGAGAATATACACACAGAATTATAAAGCAGGTTTCAGCAAGAGGAAAGGTTGTGTTTCAGAAGATATGCACAACATAAACCCAGACCTAATAAAATATAAAAATGAACAAAAAACAAAAAGACAAATATCTCTTTACTATTTAACACAAGAGCACAACATCAGTGCATTTCTATGAAGAAACGTTTCACTTTTTTTTTTCACACTAAACGAATGTTGAAACTTTACTTTTACTTTACTTATCCTTACTGTGCTCGAGTAAACTTTGAGGACACCGGCCGGGTCTTATCTGCTGAGAACAGCGTCCGACCGGGATAAACAGCTTCCTGTTTCGTCCAACACTTAAACGGAGTGCAAATGCAGTGCGGGAAGAGCCAGTCTGCCTCGTCAGGGCAGGAAATGAACCCTTTAGTTTTCAAAAAATATGTTTCCGAGGTATGAAAAGGACACAAATGCCACAGGAAGTACGTCCTGACCTCGGCCATCATCAATCGCCTCGTTCCGAAGCCGGTTAGCGTAGCTTTAGCCCTGACACCGGAGAGCGCCAAAATATTCTGCACGGAAAAACAGCCTGGTTCAATTTTCACAGCTTTCAAGACAAATATTGCAGGATCATTGGGGGGGCAAAAACAATTATAAGGGTGAAAATAATTTCCATAGCAATCACCACAATATTTATGTTTTTCCTTTCTGCTGCGTAAACAGCATTGAGTCAGTTCGTTCAAATTGAAAACACGAACGGCCAGTCATGCCAATGACGTAAATAAGCCAAAACACATTTTCAAAAACCACACAAAGAACCTGTTGCACAATTACCTCTGAATTATACTCAGAAGACAATTAGCCATTTTTTTTTATATGCAGCAAATTAAATTACACCAGACCTGCATTTGCTGGGGCTGTCATCAAGGCCAATAAGAAGGTTGTGTTTGCATATGCTAATTAGTTTCCAAGGCAAATTTGATTGGTCTACTGTCTTCACGCTCTCTGGCAGATGTGTTTGTGTTTAACAGGCTGAAGGGCAATTTTCTTCTAGGCGAATTCTAGTCTACAGTTTGATCATAACCACATTAACCTTCCCCATGAAGGGCACAGTGTCCTGGTTAGTTTGAAATACACATCAAGAACACTATTTCTGAATAAGTAATTAAGTCGATTCAGTTCCTTCACAATAATGTTTCTAAGATAAAAGAAATCACACCATTCCTGCACACTGGGTTTGAAATAAAACAATAGTTATGAGATTAAAGAGCAGTAATTGGACAATTGGCTGTTTCTTGGCCATCTGCGTGACTATGCATCATTAGTTAATTCACAAGAAAACTAACAAAAGATCTACACTTGGTTCTAGGCGCGGAGTTTGCATTTGGAGTCTGCTGCAGTTGTCCCTCAGCAAGAGGACCAAAGCAGTGTTAATGCCATTAAAGCAGGCTAACCGGCCTGTGTTTGGACTGTGGGAGGAAACCAGAGTACCCTCAGGAAATCCACACAGGCGGAGAGAACATGCACACTCCACACACAGACAACCCAGTCGGGATTTCATCCCAGGACCGTCTTGCTGTGAGGCGACAGTGCTACGCCCGAGGTACTTTCCTTCCCTCAGTGAAGCCTGGAAGGCCGCAGCTTGTAGAACTAGAAAACTAATCGTGACGGGTTTAGCAAACTAATGTAAATACAGACAGATTTGATGAAAAATACATGAAAGAAAAGCTGCCTGTTAAGTAGTGCGTACACACCATCCGTGGGTGGCTGAGCTGAACCTGCCGCCTTCCAGCTGTCACTGAGGGAGGGACAGTGCTTTCCACTGCACCACCGCGCCGCCATTTTGTTTTATTTCAGTTGGGAGACGGGGGAGACGATCTCCGCCCGCCGTGGTTTGAATAACAGCGTCGACTGGAGCTGGGAAACGCATTACGGCCACAGCACAATAAACGCTGCACTCGCACTTTTCCCTCAATACGCCCATATGCTTTATAGCGCATTAGCTTTAAGGGCTGCTCGGAGAATGTGCCAGCTTAGCTCAAACACGATCGATTTCCTTTTATTTATTTATTTATTTATTTATCTTTCCAGAAGGAAAAGCCTCATTGGTGAAACCAGGGGCTGGGCGCATTCTGCAAGCGCTGGTGAAATTTAAATAACCGTTTTAAAAGCAGAATTATTCCGGGCTGCGCGGAATAAACTGCAGATAAGTAAAAGACTGATGAGAAAAAATGAAGCGTTGTGTGACAGTGGAGATTCAGCGCGAATCGCACGGGACACGGGGGGATTCTCAGTGCCCATTACACACTGGATCTGCCTCAGACGCCCATTTGCTTTGTTTGCCTTTTTCTAAAAACACTCTTGCAAAGTCAGGTCTGTGAATTAAACCACAGCTTCCTGGCTTTAGGCATTGATTTCCCAACGACCCATTTGTGTAGCAGTAGGAAGCTAAGCTACGGTAATCGCCCCTTCTCTCCCTGAAATAATTCAGCACAGTACAGGTTCCACACCTTAAAAAGTAGTTAACGCCTCACAATTAAAAACCACAAATGCCTACAATTAGTTCATCTAACCTCGTGGCAAAGCCAACAGCTGCACGCTGCGTCATGTCATATAAGCTCCTGACGCTAAGAAAATGCACATTTGTAAATGTGTAAGGAACACATGAATGTCTCACCTGCCGTACTTTTTTATCTGGAGAAAAAAAAAATGAAAATGCCCCTTGAGTCATTCACAGAGTGGACGTCCAGGTGGTCTTTGGATTTACGCAGAATGCATTAGTCCACTTACCTGCCGTCTTTATTGCAGTCCAGTTCTTGGAAAAAGTCAGTGAGAGACTCAGGTCCTTTCTTTTTCCGGTTGTCTGTGAAGGGAAAATTAACAATAAGGGTTCCACAGTTGACATTTACACTTAAAATGGCCGACATTAGATCACAAATGTACTGTACAGGCCGTGCCCTTAAGTTCTATGCTTAACAGACCGCCGTCACAGCGTTAATGCATCCTATGAATGTGCCCGATGTCCAGTGCTAAATCAGACTATGAGTCACATATCCAGTCACAATCACGTTAAAGCGTTTAATCATATACTGCACATCAAAACCCTAAATTCAGACAAACTGCTTAACGGTTTTCGTGTTTAAACATTGTTACAAGACCATTGTAAATCCCTTCCTAACACTGGAAGACTCTCACTGACATGTTGATTCACCCTCTCCCTGTGTTTATAGGGTTTCAAAACATACCGTTGACGGCCCGACACTCTGTAACAAAACATTGTATTGCTGAACAATAATTCAAGCTCATTGGTTGAAAATTGGTTTTAATTGCCACAGCCAATGGAGTTTCAAAGGCAGCGCGTTTACAGAGAAGGGGGTGGTATAAACAGTTTTGGTTTGAAGTTTGTCGCTGTTATTCCTCTCTTGACCGTTAGAAGTCCGAAATTGCCTATTGTACCTTTAAGTTCAGAGAGAAAGACACGGTTTGACCTTTAATTTCAATATTGTTAATTTCCACAGGAGTGTCAGGTTCAGTAACCAACCAAGTTATCACTTCAGATAAAGTAAAGAAAACACTCAAATAATTGCTCATATTTAATTGTACTTTACAGAAACTTAACATTATATGGCCTGAATAGGAACAGATTTCGGGCTATGAAAAACAGGGTTTGTGCGCTGACTGGAGGCCGAGGAAAGGGACCATTACAAGGCGCGGGGAAGGTTTTCTTCAATGGAGAAAAACAGGGCAGAATCAAAACGCAATCAAGGCACTTTGTGCAGGCGCAGGAAGCAGCTATTTTAAGCAGTTTTCGGAGCATTCATCACCCAGTACTATGTTCCGCGATGAAAACCTCCAGAAAAAAAACCCATGTTTTTTGCCCTGAAAAGGAACATTATCTGCAGAAAGTTCACAAATGATTTTTCTCCTCGCATTCAGACGTTAATTTTTACCTTGGCGCTTTATTTTTGCGAATCATTAAAAAAGTAGGCTACCGCATTTACCTAGATAACACGCCGATTATTTAACAGGCTTTATCAGCAGTGGCACTGGAAATGCAGAGGAGAAAATGATTGCCTTGAAGGAGGATGGGGGGAAAAAGCATCTTCCACGATGCTAATCACACATCTGCGCTAATTACCTTTCCGTACACGACTTAGCTAATTATGGCAATTTCTGGGATGGCTTATCTTAAGATTCGCCCCGTATTCTGGGAGCTGACAGCACATTTAACCAGTGCCTGCACTCCCTGTCATTTCTAAGGGAAGATTGCAGACGCGCTTGCATAATGTTGTGACATTTTCGCGGCACAAACACCGCTTTCTTTGCCGACGGCCATAATCCGATCGCTCCCTCCATGATACCGCGCAGCTGTATACGGTGTGAGCTTCTGGTTGATATCCTTTTGCTCCGTTTGCAGCGATGTGTCTCCACTGCCGCATCAGGAAATGAAAGAAGGGGCGAATCCAACGACCAGGCAGCGATAACGGACAAATTTCCCAAATGTACCTTGAAAGTACAGTAATGTTCTCTTTGGGCGCAAATGAGTTCGTTTTCCAAGAAATAAATGTTGAAATTAATTCAATATTGCGGGCTAGGGGTACCATTTTATGTTCATGTACTGCATGGTAGCGACAAGCATTTGTATCTTTTTAGACACCTTTTGTACCTTTATTTCAGAGAATGTAATTACTAACAGAACGGGGGCTGATGGGAGATTGCCCATTGAGCTGACAGATAGCTCACAGTGCCATTCGCCGGGCGACGAACCTTTCGCATCCTAATCAAAGTTCACTTTTATCAATGCTCCACACCGTATTCTCTGACAAGCCCAGAATCAGGGGGGTTTTGTTCTAGGAGGAGGAGACCGGATTTTGCCACCGCCATCGCCTAGCTAAAGTAGGCTACGGCATTTGGAAAATGTCAAGATGTCGGCCGCTTTCACATCGAATGTTTTACCTGGACATTCTACCTAATGGAGCTCAGTCCTCCACTGATGGGCCTTTTGTGGCTTGTTAACGGGAAAGCTGCAAGGCCAAAATGTTCCAGGCAAACATTTTGCAGACCGGAATGAAAACGATTATTTCAGAGGATTGTTTCATTTGATGTTGCCTGTATTAACGCTACAGCTTAACAAACAGATGGCATTATCTCCTGGACAGCTATCAGAGTACTAGGCCAGGAGTGGGCAGTTCTCGTCCTGGAGGGCTGGTATAAGCCGTTTTTTGTTACCCTGGCTAAATTAGATCACAGAAAAACGAAATACAGGGACACAAGAACAGTCTTTCTCTGTCATTTGTGCGCTTATCTACAATTGTAGCTAAAATGTCAGATGGCTTAAATGTAAGGGCTAATTAAGCAGCCTAATTTAGACAAGAAGTTGGCAAGAAAACCAGAAACAGACACAGTCAAACACAAACTCTACACTGGACTATCCACTGAAAACCTGAACAGAGATCTGCCAAGTATATTACTCATTTATATCTCTCTGACCAAGCTGTCAAGATGTTCTAAAATGGTTCATCTCCTGCAAGGTTCTCAAATCAGACATCAATCTCACCAGGGCTCGTGAAAAACTTTTTCCAAGTTAGAACTTTCTTATAATCTCAGTACTTGTTACTCTCTGTCCGTTACTCTGATGTCTGTACACAATCTATGATCGTATCGAAAGGCCACAGCATTGTGATTTTAGAAGACAATTCATTAAGTAAAAGAGTGATGCAAGATGGAATGGTACTAATGCACCTGCTTCTAGCCAGTTGGGTTAAAGCAACGCTATGTCCATCTAAATGCCAGAAAATCCTCTGCAGCAGCTACCCCTAGTTACAACGTCCATGACAATAAATTAATATTTCCACAAGGTTTTGAAAATTTCACTGTGCTAGTCATCAGTGCGACCTTCCCACGCATGCCCTAAACACAGCCTGCCTTATACGGGATGTTTCCAATCTGTCAAGGAGCCGAGCGTCATGCTGGTCCCTGTGTTTAAATGAAATATAATAGACTGCATCGTAAAGACTCATTTGCATACACGCATCTGAAACGCATTTAGCTTAATTGTATTAACTGTTCTGATGCTACGAGTTGTTAAGCTTGATAATTACATATCTGTTTCCAATGAGCATTGTCTGCAGAAATTCTACACGCCTTCTTCAGTTCTTATTTTATTATCACCCCCATTGAAACTAAAGTGATTTAAACTTGGTGTTGACTTCTTCATTTATCTTTTTATCCCCATGGTTTGTGTAGTAGTATCATCCATTACTGACACATCTTCAGTCAGTTCAGCACTGTGAAAACTGGCCTGTATGATCTAACGCAAATGTGCCCTGATCTACTGTATGGATGGAACCAGGCCTGGGTCAAATATGTGACTGTTTAGGATTCAAATACTTTTCCACGCTTTGCTGAGCTTGTCTGGTGTATGGGAACCTATTAAATACTCACAAAACGTGCAAACCCCGCCTTCTGGTCCTCTTGGTTGCCTAAAATTGCACTGGGCGAGATCAATCGAGCACAGAAAAGTATTTGAATTCAAAACAAGTATTTGAATTCAAAACATATCTCAAGTTCAACCAACACTAACCTCTAAAGCAGATTCTCCAAAATCTCCTTCCCAACATCTCTAATCATGTTCAGTGTCAGATACACAGAACTCCTCAAATCCTGGAACCAAATACTATTCTACATCAGCCTGTCCCCCCCGCCTAAAGTAAACAACCTTTCCGGCAAGGTACAGTCATCAGGTAAAGACATTTCTAGAAATGATTACATTCACTCCCTTCCTCCAATTTAATCTTCTCCAAACCAATTTTCTCCCGTTATGTAGAGACCTGAAATTTAGTATAAAACAAGTCCCTGCTCCTCGGTTAAGATGTTCAATCAGCCCTTAACTCTATCTCCCGAGTGTCTCAAACTGAAATATGTTTAGAAGTCAAGGCAGCTGTTTAGCTTATTTCAATATCATTCTCGGGGAACGGTCTGAACTCTGCGCGAACCTTAGCTCCGCACATTCTTTTAATAATAACATGAGCTATAAGACAAACCTTCATGTGGGAAAACAATTCCAATATCGGGGTCGAAGAAATGGAAAGAACAGACCGCGCGTACGTACGCACGCGTGTAGCGCAGGGAACGGCGGTTATTGTTGGGATCAGGACATCAAAGAAACATCATTACTGTGGAAAATCCCTCGCGTGACCCCCATAGGGACTGTCCCAGCCATTACGGAGTACGGAGAAGGGCCTCAGAAAAGAGAACCACATAAACCCACATCATTTCCCCAATTACACGCCTATTTACACTAATAGGAGCCTCTACGTTTCCAGAGGATGTTCCTTCCTTCTGCGCCGTTTAGCCCAGGTCTCCCAGAGCATCATCAGTGGGAGAGGCAAATAATACCCGGAGAAATATATGGCTAATTCACAATTTAGATGCCAAAGCAATGAATAATAATGCATAATGAATTATGACAATCCAATTATAGAAAAGATGAGATCTAGCGATGACAATGCCCTATGAGTGTAAATAAAGGAACGGTTGATACATTAACCTTCTTTGGCGTGCATTAACCTTCCCCACACTTCCTGGTCTTAAATCGTGTCTTGGGCGAACACACAGGCCCACTGTGTTGTGTTTCAGTGGGTATTGTGTTCCCCGGAATCGCATCCTGAGGTCCGTTAGATGAACACTCCAACAAAAGAACTGTTCACCTCCTTCACTATAGCCAGTCTGTTTATTATGTGGCTATGATTATGATGACCTCATTCTCCCTCGTCTTATTCAATCATATTTGGTTTGACTGCTTGAACATCTTCACGTCAATTTAGCATGTGTATATGTGCGTGTGCACCCAAGGGCTGATGCGTACAAGCTTAGATGACATACACTGTATAATTTTCACCTTTATTTGCCCATATATATATAGTATTGTATTTTGAAACAATTTACCGCACTTGCACATTTAAAAAAAAAAAAAAACGAAACAAATTTATCTCAATTTGCAATTCATCGATTCCATGTCACCGGAATCCATTCTGATCTTGTTAACAGTTCCAACATTCCACATGCGTGAAGTCGCCCTTCTGAAACCGAACCAGAAGCGACAATTTATTACATTTCAATGGAAATACAGCGAACGACCTGGGCCGCGAAAGTAAATATGTACAATTACCCTGCGAGTGATCTGGAGCCGCTCTCTCTTTATTACCACCACCTGGAGGAGTACCCCTTTCATTTGCCGTTGTCACTTAATTTCCTCGGAGAGCACGGATGTTTTAAAATCCTCAATAAAGGCAGGAGGGGGAACTCTAGGGGGCCGACTTGATCAACTGTGGCAATAATAGGAGAGGACTCCATTTTGTTTCATCGCCGGCCGTTTCTAAAGGGCGCGCTCTCTCCCGACGGGGCCGTTTTAATGTCCGTTTCAGTGGCACTGTCGGGTCAGTACCGGCCGTTATGAAGCCGGGGCGCAGCACCAGGTCCATTTCAGCTGGGCTGTCGGGTCAGTACCGCCTGGAATGGAGCCGGGTGCTGCACCAGGTCCGCAGGCATGCGGACGTCAGCACTTTTCCAACCTTGTTCCGGCGAGTTCCGTCTTTTGGAATGGACACCCGGACACCTCCGCCCTGTCCTGTGTCTCTGAGCTGCTGTTAATGTTGGGGGGGGGGGGGGGGGCAGAAAAATGGCAGGGACCCTTCTCTGATGAAAACACGAGACACAGCTCAAGTGCTCTGTGGACGGACATTGGCACCCCTAGATTATACTGCAACAGACTAAAAAACCGTGGCCATTTTTATCTCATTTTATATCGTGTATGTCTGGTTTGTGTGTGTGTAATAAATATAATAAAATACTGTGTTTTGTATTTACTCGGGTTCTCTCTGTCAAATATTACATTTTTCCTTATGATCAGAAACCATTCGCTGTGACAAATATGCAATAGAGGAAATCAGGAATCACGGCACTATATGCTAAAGAGACTTTAATACCAGGCAGGCATGCGGATTCACCTCCTGCTTACTTCAGGCACAACCTAAAGGAGCCAAACATGCATCGTTTTCACCTTGCTGCTCCTATACTTCACACAGGAAGCGGGTTGAGTTGATGAAGGCCGAGAAGAGGTGCTACTACGCTAACCCCCAGCATGCACCAGGAAATATAGGGCGCCGTGGAAACCCAGAATGGGGGGCAATGCATTAGCGAGATCACATCTGATATCCAATCAAGGTAAAAGTTCTGGAGCGAAAATTTACTGTACGTCCCCCAAGACATTCCCCCAGCCCCCTGTTTCAATTATGCAAAAATCCAAATTAAAATGCATGAGGCCCCTTATCAACTTTAAAACACTAAACAATAGTCATAAAGTCACATGCAGGATCCATAAAACGCGGCTGATTTATTCAGTTTGCAGATTAATAAGACTTATGATTTGAGCCTTGCACTAATCAATTCATAATGTAATGCGCCGGCTCCGGTTAACGGTTCTCTCTGTAATTAAGCGCACTCTGATTTCCCCAGCTCTAATCAAGGCCAGGGTCCGTAAATAACATCATAAAAAGCGCTTCTCATCCCTCGTCAAACGGCAGACGCAGTCGCGCGCCCGGGGAAACAGCCGAACGCCTCGGCGTCCCGTCTCCGGCGACGGGCCCTGATTGGCGAGGGGAAATCGATGGTTATGATGCGGCCTAAAGACGCGTTTAATGGAGGGGCCTGGCGGAGCGCGGCGGGGCCGATACCCCCGCCCGCGCGTCGGTGCGCCGCCGTGAGAAGGGCCCGGGAAAGGTCGGAATAATGACGGATGGCAGCGCCGCTTCCCAGGGAAGGCCGGGTGACCTTTCCGCAATCCGAAGTTTTTCCAGAGGGCAAGACAGACGCAGACGGCAAATCAATCTCTGCGCGCTACGCCGGTGAGCGCTAAGCGCTAAGGCCGGCGTTACCCCGCGCGCACGCGCTGCTGCTGCTGCTGTTGTTGCTGCTGCTGCTGTTGCTGTTGTTGTTGTTGTTGTTTTAGCGGACGCCCGAATCGAAGCTTCCGCAGCGGAACGGCCGCTTGATTATTGGTTAATTGAGACCGAGAGGCGAGTCCACGGCGTAAATTATCAGCGTAATGACACCTGCCCTACTCTCTCCCCGTCCCGCTGCGAGGCTGGATGGAGATTAATTATGCAGAAGTGAGGGCGCTCTGTGTTGTTTGCACTCTGCGTGTGGAAAAGGTGATTTTTAAATGCTGGCTGGCGAGTTTATATCAGATTACAGGACATATCATACTGCACAGACCCCCAACAGAAACCCACCCATCCCTGTTACCGCCCATGCCCCTTCACAAATGGAATATACAGCAAAACATATTTTCATTATATTCGTTTTTGAAAAAAATAACAACAAAAATACTTCACACAAGTGCATTTTTAAAATATATACTCCACTATATGGGGGCAGCAGCAATTTATGTGCATTACCTGTGCATATAATTGCAAAGTGGTGCAACATATAAACAATATATTTCTATTTAAATATATTCCCATTCGGAGTACATATTCCCTGCAGCGAGAGCAAGCCAATCAGAGGCAGGGGATTAACACATGCTGGCACACCCCCCAGGGCAGAGATAATACCATGGTGCCATCACTGTACCGGGTGAAAATGGAGAGGTTCTCAACCAATCACAGTGTCTGTTGGTAACAACCAGGATAACAATGTCAAGGATGACTGGCGGACACTTCCTGGCTACACTAACGGACTTCCTGTGGGCATTATCCTGATGCAGTTTCCACCAATCACGGTTGGTGCTGTTCTAGTGTTTACTAACATACTCTGTGATTGGTGGAGCTCCCCTCTGTTTTCGACCAGTAAACTCGCGCCACGGCTGTTGTGTCCCTGCTTTTATCAGCTCGGCTCAAGGGCCAATCAGGAGGCTGGCACAGATATCTGTTACTAAGCCATCTCCCCCTCTGCCTGTGTTGGTTGCCTGGTTACGCATTTGGGCTTCTCTCTTGTCACTCAGGAGCCAACGGGAGGTGGAAAGACACTCACCGTCACCCTGTGGCATCAGCAATCCCAGCATGCCCTCTGCTTTGCGCTCCCTCTTCCTGTGGGCCTCCATCTTGGCACGAAGCTGCTCGCCGACTCTCTGCAGATCTCGAAGCTGGCTCTGAAAAACAAAATGGCGGACCTGAACGGTGAACGAGTCCTGTACACGAAGCAAGAGGATACAGACGAACCGCTGTCATTACCACACTGGGGGAAGCTGAGGAGAGTCCCCCCTTCACCGCAAAGTGTTCTGGGATTATGAAAAGAGTTCATATCAATGAAATCACTACTTACCATTATTAAACACACAGCACAGGAAAACCTGCCTCAATTATGCCAAAGAAACCCCCAACATAAATTAAGACTATTGAGTCACTGTAGGCCCATAACTACTATTTACTGTATCTATGTGAATTTAAGTTATGATATGAATAGCATGTAAGCCCAAAGTTGTTTCCGAGGCCTAAACTAACCACTGATATTTTTTAGACCACATTGAGATTACAGTCAAACAGCCAGTACATACGAGAGGAGAGATGTGTGACCTGAGCTTATGTAGCAGAAGATTTGAGGGTCAAAATAGTAGACAGGTGCTCCACTGTACCCCAAAGCATTCCATTACATTTATTCAGACTCGCTTGCGCAGAGAAATTCACAATAGGAAAGAACAGGCATTGTACACGCTACGCTACATTGCTAAAGCACTAATGTCAGTCTGCAATGGGTCTGGTTTGAATGACTCTGGTTAACAGCCAAAGTCTGGCGCTAAGCTAATTAGCTTAATGTGGCTTACACAGTTTAGGCCAAATATGCAGGATCACACCAGGCTGACGAACAGCTGAGACGGTGAGGCTGAACAACACGCCAGCAGCTAAAATGTGAACCTCAAGCGCGGTCCGCCCTGGGCTATTACCCAGCATCCTCTGAGGTTCACTGAGCAGCTGCAGACAGGATGCCGTCAGCTCTCTGGCCCAGGATCTCCTGCGTCTGACTCATGAAAGCCAGAGCAAGAGCACAAAGAAACAGGTAAAGACAGGGCCAGAAGTACAAGGTAGGATGCCTGAACACAGTGCAGGTTTACGTGTGTGAAGCGTGAGCGCTGTCTCAGGAGAAAATGGATAAAGAAATCAGACTAATATCCCTGTAAATAGATCGCCACCACTTATGATAAAAGTAATAACATGTGTGTGCCTGTGGTGTGTGTGAGTGTGTGTGAGTGTGTGAAGGTGTGTGTGTGTGTGTGTGGTGACTGTGTGTGTGAGTATGGTGTGTGTTTGCGTGATGTGCGTGATGTGCGTGAGTGTGTGTTTGTCTATGGTGAGTGTGGGTGTGTGTGTAAGTGGTGTGTGCGCTGTGGTGTGGTGTGTTTTGTCCATAATGCGATGATGAGCTTGGTAAACCTGGCACCTCGCAGCATGGCTACCTGTCTGGGACACGGTGTTAGGTACACTCCCAGATCATCCGCTGTGCGCTTCGCAGCCGCCCTGAGTAATTGGGCCCACTTTGCGGTTGTCACACCAGCGCTAATATGTGGAAACGAGGGGGGGAGAAGACACGTCCCTCAAACACAGAGTACAGATAAATAATCTCCCTTTCCTCTCACCGAGACCTTAGATGCACCACAAAGCTAAAATCGGCCACCATATTGCCACAAAGGCCCAGAATGAATGTGAACTCTGACCCAGTCTGGATGCGATATTTCAGAAGCAGGACTGAAGACTTAGCCGTTCCCCTGAGTGAGAGGGAGAGGCGGAGATTCGCTGACAGATAAAGGGCCGGGCCAGGTTTGTGTGCTGGCAACAGCAGGCGGGTCAGAGTTTCAACATAATCTCAGCCCCAAACTGTCACTCATTCATACTCCGGGAGAAACTAAAAATACCAACACGAGCCTCGAGCGCGCTACTCTGGGTGAATACCAGCTGGAAATCTTGTGACATGGTTTTATTTTACTTTATTATTCACCTCTTGTCTTTTGAAACCGTGTCCTGGTGAGGTTTTTCCAGCTATAACGTGACGCGATCCTGTCATTTCTCCTCCGCTTTAACACCTTCAGGCGTCCAAGATGGCCGAGTTCATGAATATGTAGAGCAGCGCAACTCAACCCGATTTCACCTGAGTTACTTTACCTGCTTGGTTCAGATAATAAGATAATAATACTGAAATCAGGTGGTTTAGCGCACGGTAGATGCGAATACCTGCAGACACTGCAGTCCGCAGGACGAGGAGTTGAGCAGCGCTGACGTAGAGTGTTTGTACATGGAGTCGGTACGCATTCAACCTCAAAGCGAGTCTCGGGTTCTGTGTGATATCACGGTCCTGTCACCCGCTGTTACACGCGTGTTCTTGTATCTTGATTCGTCTTCTTGCTGACAATGGGAATATCGTACGCATAATTTTCTGTTCATCAGCCACGGGATTACCAAAGGAAATCGCCTGTTCGGTTAACTCTGGAAAGCTGTTCATTTTAATTACATATAATAATTACAGAAATTAATTACATGCTTGATGAAGCGCTGATTGGCTGTTTTTTGAAAACGGGTGACCAGTGTGTGCAGGCCTGAAAGGCCCCAGCTTTAGTGCTTTATCGTGTGTGTGTGTGTGTGTGTGTGTGTGTGTGTGAGACTGTGTGTGTGTGTGTGTGTATGTGTGTGTGTCTGTGTCTGTGTGAGACTGTGTGTGTGTGTGTGTGTGTGTGTGTGTCTGTGTCTGTGTGAGACTGTGTGTGTGTGTGTGTGTGTGTGTGATACTCCTGATACGTTGCCAGGGCCACATGCAGACTGGTATGATCCAGTACCCTCTAGCATCACTCTCTGAAGTCTAAAAGCGTCTTCCTGAAAACAGTGCTAAAAAAAATCAAGAGGGTGCATGGATAAGGCACTGGACACAGAGGGGCTGAGAGAGAGAGGGTGGGAGGGAGAGGGAGAGACAGAGAGAGGGAGAGAGAGAGAAAGACATGGCAGAAACGAGACACTAACTATTTTTCAAAAAGCCTTCATTAGAGGGGCAGTGAGCTATGACAGAGAGGGAGAGGAAGAAACAGAAGGGGGGAAGAAGGGAGCAAGAGAAAGCAGTGATAGAAAGATAGAAAGAGAGAGGTGAAGGAAAGAGGGAGTTTAGGGGGTGAGAGTGTGTGGGATGAGTTTACCTGTTTCTCCTGCCAGATGTTAGCTCCCTCCTTGATGAGCTGCTGCTTCAGGAGGAGGCCTTCGCTCACGGCCCTCATGCGATCCTCCACCTCCACCAGCTCCCTCTGACCCAGATCCCTGAGAGAGACAGTCCACCATTACGGCTCAAACCACAGCCAATCCACCATTAAGGCTCAAACCACAGCCAATCCGCCATTAAGGCTCAAACCACAGCCAATCTGCCATTATGGCTCAAACCACCACCAATCCACCATTAAGGCTCAAACCACAGCCAATCCGCCATTAAGGCTCAAACCACAGCCAATCTGCCATTATGGCTCAAACCACCGCCAATCCGGCATTACAGTTCACACTACCACCAATCCGCCATTATGGCTCAAACCACAGCCAATCCGCCATTACGGCTCAAACAGCAGCCACTCTCTGTTCACAGGGATTCTGGCATTCAGCGAGGGTCCTTGATTCAGAGCCAGCACACAAATAGACATGAATTAAGAGAGAGAGAGAGAGAGAGAGAGAGAGAGAGAGAGAGGCTCCTTTTCTTCCCCCGGGAGCTGGGAGAGAGAGAGACGGGGAGTGGAGAGAGAGAGCAGACAGAGGGAGAGAGAGAGAGAGAGAGAGAGAGGCAGGCTTTAAGAAATGCCGCACAACAGCAATCAGGCGCATTGTTTTTGAAGCCAGAGGGAACGTGGGAACGCTATCAAATTACAGAACAAAGCCCCCCAACTACAGGTTAAGCTGACTTTAAAGTCTGTGTAGAGATGGGAATTTATTTATTCATGCGTTATCGTTAATAATCAGCCAGTCGCAGCCGGAGAGAGAGAAACATAAAACGGCCCTGTTAGTTTTTTGTTTTTTTAAACATTCACATTCAAACAGAATTGAAATATAAAAAATAAAAAAACGTAAAAACCTATGAGATTAACTGGATACAAACATTACTCACTGTATCATATTACTACATACTGTACATCACAGCTATTATAACGATAACTCATTATAATAGTCATTGTTGCTAACTGTACAAATTTATATAGCTTCAAAGATGTTTCCCTCAGTGAAACTGCAGTCTCTGCTGTTGTGTGACCCTGTCTGAATCTCTCAGCGTCTTCCAAGCCACGAGTTGAAGTGTTGGCTCTGCAGAGGTCAGTCTAGGTTGCCGAATTTGTCACTCGAGAGTTCTCGTCTCCCTCCCAAAGACAGGAAGTCCCATTTCAACTGACCAAAACAAAACTTTAAGCCGTATGTCACTGACTGTCCTCGGAGAGAGTTAGGGACGCGACACACACAAACGGCTCCGGTGAAATACGACGGGACTCAAGTCAAGGAATCCGCCCGGGTTCATCCGACGGCAGAGAGCTGCCCCAGAAGGCCACGCTGAGGCAGATGACATATTAAATGGCATACTGATGCCAGAGATGATCCTATATGTCTCGGGAACATAGCGCGAGGATCCCATAAAAACAATCACAAACAACCACACGGATCTACACCTTCAAATGTTTATTTTGCTTTTTTTTGCCGGTTATTCATTTTATTAAGTCAATAGGTTTTTATTCATTTTGCTGTTACAGTCTGAACTGCATCTCATTTAATTATTAGCAATCAAGCCGGCAATACGTATTTGCCGTTGATGGTAAGACTGTATGTGAGTTCGTACTGGAGAATAAGCCTTTTTTGTTTGGTGTTAGACATATGGATTAAGACACTCAATGTAAGATGGGTGCACTTCCATAGTGTGCAGGTTCTAAGCATCTCTGTTGTCCAGAAAGACAACTAGTAACTGCCAAATGTAAAAAAATATACATGCATTTCATGTCTAAATATCCATTACCACAAGCTCATCAAACTACAGAATGTTGCATTACTTGAAGAGCAACCCTGCATTGAACTGAACAAATATCAGTTTTTGAAATGCTCATGTTTTCACTGGGCATACAGCTCTCTGTGCACTTTCTCATTGTTTCGCCATACCACTCTACCTTCTTCCAATAAAGAATTAATGGTGCAATTTTAGGCAATTTCACAAAATTGCATTTTTATTGTAAACAAAAAAATCCTGCAAATGCAGAGGGTAATGGACCGGCAGGTATGCATTTATATTAAACCACTGAGAGCTGTGGAAAGCAAGGAGGACACAAGTCAGAGATGGTGAAAAAGTGACACCTAGTGGCTGTCCTGTGTAATGACGGCCGGCTTGAACAGAGCACAAGAGTGAAACGATGTGTAGGGGAAGAAAGCGGACTATACGCTGATCAAACATGCACCGATGACTGATAATGTCACTGTAACACCGAGTACCGCCTAAAACAACATTATAATATCTCATATCTTAAAACGGAACAGGACCTGCTTTCGACAGGATTTGAAATGACAAAACAAAGGTCTGATTCAATTTCGATGTCATATAAGAGCTTCTACCCTGAGGTGGGCCATCTATCTCCCGCTCTGAGGTAGGCTGTGTTCTTTTCGCCGGTTGTTACTGGGAGAATTAAAAGAAAACAGGCTTGATGGATGGGCGCCGTCTCCTTCAGTCAGTCAGAACCGCGGGTTAAGAGGAGCTGGTGAAACCTGCAGCGAACAGGCCCAGGTGTGGCACGGCAGCTTTCGATGAGCCAAAAGCGATGCCAATTTGTGCTTCTTCCTGTTCGTCTGAGGAACGATTACCTAAAATTCCTTTATAGGGTTTCTGATATGTTACACCAATGGGTTTTTTTCATCAACATATTCATCATATTTCCATAAGTAAGTGAAAAAAGAGTGAAAAAAGAGAGAAAAAAACAGTGACATTTCTGCAGTCCAGAAAAAAAAAAAGCCCCGTTTTAAAGAAGAAAAACAGCAGCGAGTTGGTTTGGGGATTTTTATGCTTTAAGGGATAGCTTGTACTCTGGAGGTTTTCTTTTACATTATTTCACTTTTAGTGTACGTTTCAGATAAACACAGGCAATTCGTAGTGTGCAATGGAAGATATTAGATATGGATGTTTCTGACAAC